>NC_064293.1:1090056-1097891 GCF_019186545.1 Solanum stenotomum
ATTTTTTTATTTATTTCACGAATTCTAACATTTTATTTATAAAAGTATACAAAATTGTTACACTTTTTGAACAATTAATCGTAGGTGTAAAATGAAAATTTAATATTATGCACATTAATAGCAAAATTATGATTAATAGAAATATTTTAAACATACCGACCTCCGGATGTCGCTTTTATTAAAAGTAATTAGATATAATAAAAAATACCGACCTCATGAGGTCGGTATCACATTAAATTTTAAGATAAATAAAAATTAATCATGTTAATTAAATAATATTGACATCGGGAGGTCGGTATTTTCTACTAAATTAATTTTTAACTTATATAAAACCGTCATTCGGAGTACGATTTATTTAAAGTTAATTGAAAATATTAATTTATTACATACTATTTAATTTTACCGACATCTCAAAGTTGGTATTATAATTTTTTTTGTTTTTTATTTTACACAAAACCATTATCCAGAAGACGATTTAAATAAAATTAAATCAAAATATTTCTCAATTTTGTTATTTTTTTATGGAGAAATGGAGAAAATCGCGTCTGCTAGTGCATATATTTTTAAAAAAGTGACGGACAACGTCTCTATGTCCGTTGCTTTTTTAAAAAAAATGTTTGGCCAACATTTTGACCAAAAAGCGACAGACTAAGAGACATTGTCTGTCGCTTTGCCAGATATTTTGACCAAGAAGCGACGAACATAATGATGTTGTCCGTCGCTAATTTAAAAAATAATTAAACAATTAAAATTAATAAAAAGCGACGGACGGCGTGACTTTTTTTAAAATAATAAATAATTATTTTTAATAAAAACCGACGGACTCCGTCACTATCTATATAAAATAATTAATTAGCAAAAATATCCGAAAAAAAAAAGCGACGGACTAAGCGATGCCGTTCGTCGCTTTTAACAAAAATAATAAAAAAAATTAATTAATTAAAAAGCGACGGACAAAGAGACGCTGTCCGTCGCTTTTTAAAAATGTTTGACTAGATATTTTGACCAAAAAGCGACGGACTAAGAGATGCCGTCTGTCGCTTTTTTTTAAAATTAATTAATAAAATAAAATAAATTTAAACGACGGACAGCGTGGTTATTGTTTAATTTGTAAATACTTATTTTTAATAAAAAGCGACGGACTAAGAGATGCAGTCCGTCGTTCTTTGTAAAATCATTTTAAAAATTATTATTTTAATTAAAAAGCGACGGACGACATCTCTTAGTCCATCACTTTTTAGGAGTGACGCTGTCCGTCGCTTTTTCTTTCGTCGTTTTTTAGCAATTTTTTAGTAGTGAATGTGGACTTGAGATCAATTAATAATGTAGCAGGCTGTTAGTGTAATAAAATCATACCTGTGATGTCAGTCGCCATCCTCGCTGGGGCTGCGTAGAAAAAGGCCCTGAGCACCTCTGCCCTGTGCATCCGATCTACCACCTGACCTGCCTCCTCGAGCTCCACCTCTACTACCCTGTCGGCTCTCCAACGGTCCTAGTCCTGACCACCACCTCTACCTGGATAGGGCATTGCTGAAACTGATCTAGGTGCAAGGAGAGCTGGTACAATCGCCCCTCGCCCTCACCGGAGGCACCCTCTAGGCCAATGGTCAAGAGCACCGCAATCAAACCCCGAATCTAAACGCCCTGAAGTAACTCGATCGCGGTACGAAGGGAGGGAATCTGATCCCCTGGAACTCTGGCCCATACTAGTACCACCCTGCTGATGCTGGCCTCCCTCAGAAGCAGGTAATGCCGCCTGAACAGGCCGACTGGACTGACCCTGCTGGAACCGCTGGCGGGTCCTATCATAAGAGTCTCTCCCTCTAGTGTGGGACCCATTATAGCTGCCCTGGTTGCGTTCCCTCTTATTGCTGCCCCATTGGTCCTCGCGATGAATATGCTCCATGGATCGGGCATGGTCGACCACATCAAAAAATGAACGGCCGGCCAAAACCTGTGTCGACCCTCAAACGGTACCGCAGCCCACATACAAAACAACGAACTCTCTCCTCTTCTGGGGCAGGAACATAGTAGCAAGTTGAGACAACTCATGGAACCTCGCCTCGTACTCTTAGACAGTCATAAGGCCCTGCTCCAATTTGAAAAAATGATCACGAAGCCTATTCCTGATAGCTGCTAATATCTGAGTCAGCAGGGCATGAAGATCAAGAGCTGCAACTGTTGCAGGTGGTGGCTTGGCTGGTCCCGACCCCACTGTTGTTGAGATATGTTGCCTGGGGCTCCTTATCCTTATCTCGGGCCAGTGATGCGGTTTTGCCTCGACCTCAGGATCAGCGTCTACCCCAAGCTGGGGGTCGGTTACATCACCCCCGGCCGCGCCGCCTAGCCTACGAGCTATCCCCCGAAAGAGTGAAACAAGTGAGATTTCAAGAAACCAATAAGGCACACGTTCCAAGAAAGTGAAACAAAAGAGAAAATCTTCCTAAAGACATCATGTAGCCTCCCGAAGATAAGTTACCGACATCTCTGCACCGATCTGCAAGACTCTACTAGACGTTAGCTCTCTACAAGTGAGACCGGTGAACCTGGAACTCTGATACGAATTTGTCACAACCCGATTCCTCGAGTCATGATGGAGCCTACTATAACCCACCAGTAGGTAAGCCAAGCCGTAACTCGGAACAACAAGTAATGGGTCTGAGGGGCAGAAACTAAACAAGAGTAGGCAAAATTTAAGATAACAATATAAACAGGCGGAAACAAACCAAAACATATATACAAATAAAGATCTGTCCCAGTACTTGGAAGTCACTAGTACAAACCTACTAACAAAACGAATACAAATCCCAAAACTGGACCACAGAAACTGGACTGTCTCGAAAGGTAAAAGACAAGTCTATATATACAGATAGACTGAAATAATACAAAACGTCGTGTGCTCACCCCCGTCTCCGGATCAGACTACTCTGAACAGGATCAACTCTAGCCACTAGTGCTCGGACCTGCATCACGAAACAGATGCAGAGCATAGCATGAGTACCACAACAACAATTACCCAATAGTCATCATAGGCTGACTGAACTAGAAAAGTAAAGGCAATATGAAAAGAAGGAATAACACAAACAGAGGTCAAGAGCGGAAATCTAAGTAACAATGGAATGCACACGAGTGTAGAAAGAACTAAATAAAGTAATCTATAACTAACTACATCTAATTGGACCCCCATAAGCCCAGAAGATACACTCGTGCACAAGTTTAATTAAAACTCGAACGGACCCCCATAAGCCCGACGAGTACACAGAATAACTATAACAAAAGAGAACTGCATATGAGAACCCAAAAGCAGAGAACATCTAACCAGAACCATAACCCCATTTAGTAGAATCTGATAGTACAGAGGCCGAACCTCGAACCGTATGCTCACCAAAAGTACCCAAGTAACCAATCACAAGTATCAAGTAGCTGAGGTCGGACCTCTAACCGGATGCTCTGTATAAGTATATGAGTGATAGAGGCCGGACCTTAAACCGGATGCTTTATAAAAGTATCTCAGCGATAGAGGCCAGACCTTAAACCGGCTGCTCTATATAAGTATTTGAGCAATAGAGGCCGGACCTTAAACCGGATGCTGTATATAAATATCTGGGCGATAGAGGCTGGACCTTAAACCGAATTCTCTATATAAGTATTTGAGCGGTAGAGGCCGGACCTTAAACCGGATGCTCTATATAAATATCTAGGCGATAGAGACCGGACCTTAAACAGGATGCTCTATAAAGGTGCCAATGTAGCTGCTGAAAGAGTCCCAATCGATCCATGCTCATAACTATCTGTGGAACGCCGTCCACACTTAGCCAATCAGTGTAAGTCCTTGGAACCGAATAAAAAATCAAATTCAAATCGTGAAGCTGAACTAATGTCGCCGATGTAACTCGTAAAGTCGTAACATCAAGGAAAATAAGGATAGATGTCGTCGGAGCAAGCGTATCGCCTAACTAAGGCCCAAAATATTATACTCAAGTCTGCCACACCAATCTATAGGGATCTAAGCCCGCCGAGTGATTTCGGGGCAAAACTAAGGCCTATCGAATCTGAATCATGTATTTCTAAGGCAATCCCTAATCAAACCTAAACTAAGGCCCAACATGCTTTAGATAAACAATAATAAAGCATTCAAGCACTCCACATAGCAAATAGGGTCAATTAGTAACACATAACATGCTCACAGTTACCCGATAATTCCCGGAAGAGGCTGAAACATGATTATTAAACACATATGCATGATTCAATAACTACCAACCCCAAATCCCAACTAATCAACATGCATTCACACTCTCAAGCTCAATCTAAGAGAATGAAGTCGTAGCCTACCTGTTGGCCAATCACGCGCACCCCAAAATCACTTTTCCGGAGCTCTTCTTTTTCGAACGGCCTCGAAACGCTGCCACGCTATCAAAAATAGAGTCATAACATTATTACAGTCGTTTAGACACTAAAATTGCTAGAAACGGAGACGGACCAATTTTGGGGTCAAAACGGGGAAAGTGGGACCGCACTGGAAATTCTGAAATTAACCCCAAATATAGGTCCTAACCAGTTCCCCTAGCTCATGTCCCAAAATGGGACACAATTCAGGGCTCGCGAACAACACAATATCAACATGCAACCAAATTTTTTCAA
This sequence comes from Solanum stenotomum, assembly GCF_019186545.1. Classification (NCBI taxonomy): domain Eukaryota; kingdom Viridiplantae; phylum Streptophyta; class Magnoliopsida; order Solanales; family Solanaceae; genus Solanum; species Solanum stenotomum. The sequence continues at coordinate 1,094,698 of NC_064293.1, forward strand.
GAACTAGAAATGGGACAACAACTGAATCAGTAAATTTACCAGAAACGGGAGGTCTACAGTGAATTATGACAAAACCACGACGTTCTCCTCGAAAAACCACTCAAGATGGCCTCAAGAATCACTGAAATCGGACCTAAAATGGCTGAGAAAACAAGTCTCAAAAATTCCATAATCAAGCTCACAAAAAGGGGTCGTGGCAGCAGATATTTTACAAAAATTACCTCAAACGGGGACCCCAAATCGGTTTCCGAGCTCACCAACGCGTTCCTTGCAAAAACCCCACAAGATGAACCTTTGAATCACTGAATTTGGACTTGAAATGAGAGAGTTAAGCCCTTTTAAAGTTTTAGAAAAATGCTGAATTTTCTGCACATATGCACCAGATTTTCAGCATAATTTGGAAACTTGAAAACTCCGATGGGGCACTCTGAACTCGTTTGGAACCCCGTGCATGCAAACGAGATATGCAAACATACCAAAATCGATATTCCGGACTAAATGACACAGTCAAAATCTCCATACGAGGTCATCTCTTTAAAAAGAGGGTCCCACACCCAAATGTCATTTTAAGTCAGAAACCACAAAAGGGCTCGGAAAAATATCGGAAATCTCGGGACACAAAAGAAGGTCAACCTAGACCAAACTAGACATTCCGGAGCTAACCGCATTGACAAAATTCTTATCCGAGCGCTTTCACTCAGAATGTTGACTAAAGTCAAACTTTGGCTTAAACGTTAAGTTAAAATGCCTAATCGCACCGACTTAAACTAAGAACCTCGGAAGTCATGCCGACCATGCTACTAGCCTAAAATGACCCTTTCAGAGCTGATGGAATCGTCAGAATTGGATTTCGATGTTATCTTCTTGAACTTTTGATCGAAAATGATCGTTCAAGGTTCATAAGCACCAAAACACTAAAACTCGCACCATAACCAAAAGAACGACTAGGTGACCCAACTGTCAGTCCCAGCAAGTCATAAATGATTTGAGGTCGCTACAAGAACGCTCTAAATGATACACAAAAGGAAAGACACAGAAATGACCAGGAGGGTCATTACACTACTGAGGTTAGATAAATGTACCAGCAAGGTGACAACAATATTAATGACATAATAATGAAAGGTGCATACAAGGTGGAATTAGCAAGACAACAAGGTTACAACTAAAATTATATATACAATAAAGTTGAAAAGGCTATAAATGGAAGCTAAGAAGACCCAACAAAGTGTGTCCACAAGTCTCTACGAATACGACAAGTCAACTAGTTGTGGAAAGATCCAAACTATACCATCAGTTAAATACAAAACACGAGTACGTGAAAACTACAGACAACCAACAACTCCAGGAAGAATTCAGCTTACAATTCTTCATCTGAGACAACCCCTCTATCACATAGGTCGATCAGGACCTTTTTCTGAACCTGCAACACAACATACAACGTCCATAGGCAATGGGACACCAACACCAATCAAAATGGACTGGTATGTAAGGTTGAAAGTGAAATCATAAATAATTGTAATAAAAGGGTAATAGAGATACCACCTGAAGCTGAAAGTCAAATAGCCTCAATGGCCGACATTTGACCTCATAGTAATTAAATATGCATAGTATGTTCATGTAATCATATATATTATATATAGATGCAAATGCATGTCATACCCAATCAAATACTAGCAATGGTGGTCTCTTCTAGCAGCTAACCAGTATCACATTTGCCAACTTGTGGCCATTTGTACAATGTACATAGTCTTCTGGGCGAATAAGGCCCCTTACCTCCGATTATTGCTCAAAGTAAATGCATAATATGCCATATATGATATGAATTTTGAATGCACATAGAAGTCCATAACAAGAACTTAGCCAACCTTGACTATTTCGTACTCTTATTTTCATAATCTTGTAACCACTTTCGTATAGCATATAAATTTCTCATGGAACCTCATATGCTTTCATAATAAAATTGAACAAAGAACATGACTTTGGAAATATAAGTTAAACTTGAGGATGTTCTTTTATTTTGATAAAATTACCCAGTATAGCTGGGTCGTGTAGTATTTATGAGATACAAAAAAAGTAGGGGGGCTGAAAGCCTTACCTCCATTACAACACCATGGTGAGCTAGTCACCTCAGGAGCCAGAAGATCATAATCTCATAGGAGGATACAAATCTTCTGGCAGATTCAAATACATACAAAGCAACTAACAAAAAAATTAGCCTTATCAAATTTTGTTCTAATACAAGGCATTTGACACTTATCCAAAAATTATGCACCTTTAGCCATTTCGGGAAGTTGCCTGAAAGATGTTAGAATCATCATTTGGTTCAGTCTAGCAGCCCTTTTCACTAAAAAGTCTGCAACTTGATTGCTTTCTCTAAAACAGTGAATCACTTGGGCATTCGATAGATCCACTATCTCAACGATATTATCGATGATTTGCTTGAGTTTGAGATTGTTGTTGCTCTTGTTGTGCACCATATTTACAATGATCATGGAGTAGATAGCTCAAGAGTGAAATTAGTTAACTTGAGGATGTTCATAAAGAGTTTAAGAGGCTTAAAGAATCTGATTGCAACTTCACTTAATTTTCCATATAACCATATGGACCTAAAAAACTTATAATCGACTCGAAGCTCTTGAATTGACTTAAACTTAATAAATGAATTATTTAGAAACTCAAAAAGAGACTATCATTCTTTACTCGGTTTACTATAAGTGACTCCAAACTGGTAAGAGTATGGTTCCTTTAGAAACAAGATTGTTTGACAAGTATATAACAAAGAGAATAGAGTACAAGATTTATTTTTATGTCATTTTCAAATAATATTTTATAAATGTTTTTAATGAGAAAGAATCACTTACCAACTCCCTTTAGCTACAACATAGTAGTTCTCCAACATTTTAGCTTCTATCTTAAAACAATGGCTTGCGAATTGACTTAAGGATCAAAAAACTCGATGGAAAATATCTTTAACTATGAAACATACTTAATTATGACATGAGTGTGATCATGATGCGATACAATCAAGGAATAGCATCAGCCAACATCCCAATGCCCTTCATAGAGGATCTTTATAGCAATAGTTTAGAAAAAATAACTCATTTAATGGCTTATAAGTACTTGAAATCACGTGATATAAAAATAAAAGTTTTGCCTTAACATACTTGATGTCTGCGTCTAAACAATTACCCCCC
>NC_064293.1:1097899-1137104 GCF_019186545.1 Solanum stenotomum
CCCCCCCCCCCCCCCCCCAACTCTGTGTACCCATTCTCTTGGCCAACACTTTTGAGTTGTTAAACTTTGAAATCCACACGATATAAGATTGAGAAAATAGCAAAGAAATCGCAGAACCTAACCCCCCAAAAAGGGTGACATCTAGTGGATGTTGTAGATGTATATGTACATAGAAGAGGACCAAATGAGATGGTGTTGGTGTAGTACTTTTCTCACGGTGAAAGATAGCTAAAGCTATGAAAACATTCAAAAATATAATAATACTACTAAGTAAAAGGTAGCAAGTTCATATATATATATATATATATATATATATAAGTGAGTATTAAATTACCAATAAAATCTCATTTCCTATATCTAGATATTACCTTTTTGATACATATGAGAATATATATATATATATATATATATATAAAACTAGTTTTTTGACACGTGCGTTGCATGTGATTACCAATTTTAAAAATATATGTTATAGTAAATAGTATTGCTTATTTAAGGAAGATTTGAATAATAAGCTTAGCAAAATATAATATTGCAAATTCTTTTGTGAATGTTCAATGTGGATCGTCATATATATCTCTTATTCACGCAAACCTATGTACAGGTCAATGAAATTTTTTATTGGTTAAATGCAATTATGTATACACTTATTTCAATTTGATGAAGTTCAATCATTTAATTGGTTTTATCTCACTAATATTGCCTTATAGACAATATTTGTTTTATATTTTTTTGATCATCTAACCAGATGTGTTTTGCATGTGTATTCTACGTTAAATTGTTTAGATGTCATATGGACATGTGAAGAGAACAACTACATTTTATATTTTCACATTTTTGTGAGGTTTTTTTTTTAAAAAAAACTTGGAACATTTTAAAATAATATATTTTGAAGTTAGAAGTTCTCGTTAACTTGATAATACATTTGTGACATATATAATATTTTAATTTAAATACAAATACCTACCCTATAAGTACATATTTGCATTAATGAAAATATTTATCTCACAAAATTAGCTATTAAATGAATAATAAAAATTAAACTAATACAAACTTCAACTAACGTTATTACAAGTCATATGAACTTTTCTTCGTCTATAATGCTGAAATATTAAGAAATAGTACATAAGTAAAACAAAAGGGCAATGTTTATATAGTAATAACTATTTTGAAGCAAACTTCCTGGAAGTCTAAATCACATAAGTAACATTGATAAATAAAGTCATTCTTTTGTCTTGAGTATAAAAAACAGATCGTGGAAATTCTCTAAATTTTGGAAAAAGATATTGAGAAGCATATATCTACATCACAAGAGAAATTGTTAACAAAAACAAATGAATTTAGACTACAACACGTTAACTTCATATATTGGAACATTACATACTAATGTATATATTAAGCAAAAAATAATTATTATATCATCAAAATTATATTATTTTCCTCAAGTACTCGAGGTTATAGAGTATATTATTTTCCTCAAGTACTCGAGGTTATAGAGTATATCTTCTTAGGATAGAACGACTTACTTCATAATAGTGGTACCTCATATTCCGCTAAACTTCGAACTGACTCAACGACACTAAATCACACAAAAAAAATTAAAATGCAAGAAGAAGAAGAAGAATAGATGATTAGAAAAAAATGTGGTTGAAAAATGAGAGGAAGTCCCTCTATTTATAGTCAATAAAGTGTAGATGAACAAATATTTTTGTGTCTTATCTGAAAAATCATGACCTTCCCGAGAAGTCACAACACTTTGGAAAAGTCACAACTTATTGAAAAAGTCACAACTCTTTGGAAAAGTCATAACTTACTGAAAAAGTCACAAATCTTTGGAAAAGTCACAACTTATTGAAAAATCACAACCCTTTGAAAAAGATCACAACTTATTAGAAAAGTCGTAACTCATAAAAAAAATCACAACCCTTTGAAAAAAGTCACAACTTATTGGAAAAGTCACAACTAATCGAAAAAGTCACAACCTAAATTAGGGATATTATAGTAATTTAACATTCAAGTTAGGAGTTCATGCTTTTAAGGTAATATAGATAGATAGATTAGTGTTATTACTTATTAAAAAAAGTATATGTTAAGACATTTCTTTGGAAGACAATAAAAAAAATATTTTAAGCAAATTTCAATTTAAATTTGATATTACCGATTCACATAGAGTGTCACAATAAAACTATCATATTAGGCTCATAAGCCTTCCATATGGGACGAAAGACAATCTTAATCAATTGGGGTGTTACATCTTTCCCCCTTAGGAACATTCACCCACGAATGAAAATAATTCTTACATGGCTAAATCTATGAATTCTTTTTAAGTTGTTGATGAGTTTCTTTTATATACCATACAATCCTAAACATAAAAGACAGATAAATTTTTCTTTTGTGCCTCACTGGGCGATATTAAGCATATAAACAAGAAGATGCTCAACTAAAATCTCATTAATTAGAGCGTAATACATAATGCAAGTCTTTATGAGACAAGAAGATGCTCAACTAAAATCTCATTAATTAGAGCGTAATACATAATGCAAGTCTTTATGAGCATAATACATAATGTGTTACAATGAAAATGAAGAAGAACTTCAGGTCTACAAGGTGTAAACGATAGGAAATAGGAGCTGTAAATTGCAACAGAAAATCTGAAATTGAAGCAGAAGGCTTAAGTTTTCTTGAGTTCAATTTTTTTTCACAAGATGTTTCATTACATATGGTGTATTTATAGATAAAGTGTGAGAATTACAACCACATAATAAGCAAAATATCTCACACCAAACTATGTACCTATGTGGCTCACTAACCACCACACATTTTAAATCAAGACTAACATATCTACTACAAAATATCTCCAACCTAGGAGTTTCTAGATAATTCTTACTTTTCTAACATATCTAGTACAAAATATCTCCAACCTAGGAGTTTCTAGACAATTCTTACTTTTCTAACATATCTAATACAAAATATCTCCAATCTAGAAGTTTCTAGACAAATCTTAATTTTCTAACATAATGCAACTACTAGGCTTTATGCGACATGAGACATATTAGCACATATATTGTAGTTTAGAAACAAATACATCTATGTCTTATAGACCATACATCATACATGATTTGAGTGGTTAAACTTCTACATATTAATTATATAACGTTGGGAAGCATATTATGGTAAAATAAATGATCCACGAGGAATGTGTCATATAACCAGGTGATTTACTTTGTCTGTAACATATAAATAATTAACCTTTGACCTGTGGGTGTATATCCTCTAATGTGAATGCACGTAACATGTGATCCAATATTCTATGAAGCACGTAATGCATATGAATTTTTTTTGTGAGTCATGAAATATGTGAAACCATATCTTAAAAAATAAATAGCATATAGCCACATTCTTTATAAAATAGGTAACATTTCAACAATAACTCATACTTAGCATATCCTATAAGAAAATGATCTAGAATGCAAATAACACAGAAATAATATCTTGTAACAGACATTACATATATGTCAATACCTTTATGAAAAATATAGTGTCACGCCCCAAGCCTACACTCTGGACGTAGCCGACACTCGAGAATCATTCCTGGCCCCAAGCGAACCCTTGGCCTGGCTAAACTCTGAGCGGAAGACTTATTCAACAATAAAGGAACTTCAAATGTTACTCAACTCATAAATACATCATTACTAAAATAGTTTAACTTAATTAGTTTTAAATGCTCAATAACTTAACTGTTCAACTCAAGTCCTAAACATTTAAGAATAGAAATAGAAAAGACTACTCAAAACACCACTATCTATCAAGCCTCTAATCACTATGATGGAAGTAGGGACAAGACCCACGGCATCCTAAAAAAACTGGAAAGTAAATGGGAATCCTCGGGAAGCAAGGAGGCTTAACAAAGCAACTCTGGAACTACGAGTGGAATCAACGGTGCGCCTGTTGATGACCTTGAACTCCTCTATCTGCATCATCAAAAGATGCAAGCAAAATAACGTCAGTACATAGAATGTATGCGCATGTAACGGGAACTGTATAGCATAGACACAAGATTGAACTAATAAAAAAGAAGAAAATACTCATCTTATCTCAACTAAAGACAACTCAATTTAACTCAATGATACTCAAAGATACTCAAAGATACTCAAACTCAGAAATACTCAACTCAGTTCAGTATAAAAGAAACAATAAAGATGCAGTATAAAGAAAGCTTTAAAAACAGCAGATAATAACTCAATATATTTAAAATACATTAATAACTCTTTTACTCTTAATTGGGAGATTCTAAAATCGATAACCATCACTATGAGCTATGTGATGATACAATGTCTCACCCACGCTGCCAAAACTGTCCTATACCTTGCCGGAGTATAAGACATCCTCAACTAAGTGGATCCACTAAGCTATACTTAAAACGAAATAAAGAATCATCTAAAAAGTATGACCCTTTACCCATGTTGGCATACATGGTTTATGAGGACTTTGAGTTGTCTGAACTCATCCCCATATCACTATTCAATACTAATCCCAATAAGATAACTCATGCTCATATGTTTTAAAACATTTCCTCTTCCTCAAACTTTGAGATTATTATTCAAAAGGTTTTCTTAAAAGAGATTATGCTCAAAACTCCTCATGAACTCATTCGGAAATCAAGATTCATCTCATTTTAAATGTAAAACATTTACTCTTGGGAATACTTAGTTCCCATATATTCATTTTGAAAAATAAAACTCAACTCTCCTCATCCTCATACTCAAGTACTTAAGTAGTAAAACAAATTTTAAAAGTTTGCATAAGACTTCTCAAAATTATTCAAATGAATTCCCTCGAACTTTAATCTTAACTATATCTTAAATTTGAAGTGTGAATTCAAGAATTATGGTTTGGATATACTGGATTTCTCAATGATTAGATGTAGTTTGGATAGTTATAATCAGGAAAACATTTTAAAATAACTTAGACGGAAAAAATGATGAATAAAGACTGGGGCAGGCGACCTTGGCGCGACGCACCTGCCCCCTGGAGCATTGGTGGCACTTTGCCCCATGCCTAGCCTAGAAAACCCGATGAATTTTCCTCTTCAATAGTTGGCCCTAAATTCATCTACAATTGATTGATTTCTTCCAAACACCCTTAGATTCGTATACCCATCATTAGTAAACTAAAATCTACTAAAAACCAACCCTCAAACTCATAACAATCACCTCAAGAACTCATCAAATACCAATATTAAAGAATTAAGAACGAAACTTCAAGAAACTCATCAAGAACCTCAATACATGGATTTTCATTGATGAAAATATCTCAAGAAAATCATGATTGGCGTGAGGGTGAATAAACCCATCACTATGAATGCTTACATACCTCGTAAGGATCAAATCCTTTGCGAAAACACCTCAACGATCGCAAGAATCTTGAACGAACGCTTGAATTTCTCCTTTTGAACTTTTATCTAAAACCCTAAGCGTGTTTAGAAATTGTGTAAAATGATCTAAGTAGTTATACCCTTCAAATATTACTGAAAATGAGTTTGGCTAGTGTGGGTAAGGTAAATACCAAAATTACCCTCCTTAATTCGGATGGATTCCCTTAACTGGACAGGCTGTACTCAAATGGGCATATCTCCCTCATCCGAACTCGTAATTTAGCAAACTCGGTGGCGTTGGAAAGAGAAATAAAAAATCACTCTTTTGATATCTTATAGGCTACCTAACTTATCCTGTACTGAAAGTTATGGTCGTTATAAGTTGACCCAAAGCTCACAATTTAAGTCTAACTTGCACAAATCTCAAATTAAATCTTTCCAATTTAGTTCTTTCTAAATTTAGCTCTTTCAAATATCGAGGTGTTACAATATATCCCCCTTGGGAACATTCTTCATCGAATGAGCTCACTCTTAAGTATAACTAAGGGTGGAAATATCTAACACCCAACTCAAACACCCAACATGAAATTTAACACATCATAGCATATCAAATTAAAGAGTGTATTAGAAAAAGGCATTACCTTGGTCTGAAATTTCTCTTGAAGTAAAGAGATGTGGGTATCTCTTCTTCATATCCTCCTCAGCCTCCTAAGTAGCTTCCTCAACAAACTAATTCCTCCATAAGACCTTAACTAATGCTACCTCCTTGGTTCTCTATTTGCAAACCTGACGATCTAGTATCTCAACGGGTATCTCCTCATAAGATAGGTTGTCCTCAATACAAATACTTTCAGTGGGTATAATGAGTGAAGGATCGCCCGTACACTTCTTCAACATAGAAATTTGAAACACCAGAGACAGACCGTGACTGACCGATGGTCCGTCCTGCACGGCCCTCGTCCATGGTAAGAAAGTTGGGTTCCTAGGTCCTGACCTACCGACACTTGACCATGGACCGTGGTCTGACCAATGGTCTGTTGGTCAGGTCGTGGTTTTGGACCTCTAGATCTAAGTCGGGGTGACCAACCACGGACCACACTACGGTGTGTGGTCCCATCCATGGGTTGTGGGTGGCCTCCATCAGCTGGCACCTACAATTCCTAAAAATTGCTATCTTACCATCTTTCAGATCCGGAGTGTTACAATATATTCCCCTTGGGATGATTCATCCTCGAATAAGATTTAAGCTAGTACGGAAATAGTAGGAGAGGAACTAGCATCCAACCATCAATGCAACTTCATCTAAATGCATATAATCAAGGAGGAATTATGGACTCCAAGCAAGAACGTAATGAAAACATTATAAGAGGGGTGGAACTAAATCTAAAAGCCCATCATGCATGCAATACACATATTCGAGGAGGAAACATCAACTCCAAGCTAACATCCGAGGATGAAACGTCAACTTTAAGCTAAACCATGCTCATATCATCATATCATGTAGTCTACATGCAATTCATACTCAAATGCATATAAACATGTAGAAATCACTCAAACTGACTCATTTTCTCAAAAATTATGCTTTTTACATGAATCATGCTTAGTAAGGAAATCATGGAAACATTCAAGACACGTGACTCCAAAAAAAAAGAGTTAACCATGAGGAACTCATTACCTCAAGCTAGAGTAGGAGTATAAGTAAATAGATGAGGATATCGGAACATCATATAGGCCTCGGCCTCTCAAGTAGCACCCTCAACTAACTGATTCCTCCACAACACTCTCACGGAAGCTACTTCTTTATTTCTCAACTTCTTGACTTGCCGGTCTAAAATATCAACCGGTACTTCTTCATAAGAAAGATTCTCCTTAACTCCCAAACCTTCTAAGGGAACTATGGATATTAGATCACCAACACATCTCTTCAACATAGTGACACTGAAAATTGGATGCACCGATGTTAATTCATTAGGCAAATCTAGTTAATAACCAACCTTACCAACACGTCTCAAAACCTCATATGTGCCTACATAACGAGGATTGAACTTCCCTTTCTTACCAAACCTCATCTCACCATTCATGTTTGAAATTTTCAAGTAAACCCAATCATGAACATCAAACTCAATATCTCTTCTTCTTATATCGACAGATGACTTTTGCCGACTTTGAGCCGTTTTGAACCTTTCTCTGATAAGTCGAACCTTCTCTATGGCCTCATGTAAGAATTCAGGATCTATTAGGAAGACTTCATCCACCTAAAACTAACCTATAGGAGATCTACACCTCCTACAATATAATGCCTCAAATGGAGCTGTATCAATACTCGAGTGATAACTATTGTTATAAGCGAACTCAATCAATGACAAATGGTCATCCCTATTACCCTTAAAATCAATCACACAAGCTCTCAACATATCTTCCAAAGTTTGGATAGTACGCTTTGCTTGCCCATCGATTTGGGGATTAAAGGCCATCCTAAGCTTAACATGAGAACTAAGACCCTTTTGGAAAGACTTCCAAAACTGAGAAGTGAATTGGGTACCATGATTGGAAATAATGGACAAAGGTACTCTATGCAACTTTACAATTTCTCTCAAGTACAACTTATCATAATCCTATGCCGAATAGGAAACCTTGACCGGAATAAAATGAGCCAATTTCGTCTTTCGATCTACTATAACCCAAATCGAGTCATGTTGTCGCCGGGTGCGAGGCAAACCAACAATAAAGTCCATATTAACATCTTCCCACTTCCATGTAGGAATGCTAATGTCTTGGGATAAACCTCCTGATTTTTTATGCTCAACTTTCACTTGTTATCAATAAGGACACTTAGTCACAAATTCCGCAATATCCTTCTTCATCCCATTCCACTAATAGACCTCCCGTAAATCACAGTAAATCTTAGTGACTCCTGGGTGAATGGAATACCGAGAACTATGAGCTTCTAACAAGATATGTTCCCTCAAGTCAACAACACTTGGGACACACAAACGACCTTGATATCTAAGTACACTATCTCCTCTTTAGGAGAGAGCCTCAACAGATTTATTAAGCACCNTCCAATAGACCTCCCGTAAATCACAGTAAATCTTGGTGACTCCTGGGTGAATGGAATACCGAGAACTATGAGCTTCTGACAAGATATGTTCCCTCAAGTCAACAACACTTGGGACACACAAACGACCTTGATATCTAAGTACACTATCTCCTCTTTAGGAGAGAGCCTCAACAGATTTATTAAGCACCGCTTTTTGTAAGTCGACCAAAATTTGATCAAGACCTTGCTTGGCTTTCACATCAGCCACTAAAGACGATTATGAACCATTGTGGACCATAACACCACTCTTGGTAGAGTCCACTAACCGAAAACCCAATCGGGCCAATCTATGAACATCTTAAGCCAACTGTTTCTTTTTTTCTTCAATATGAGAAACACTTCCCATGGATAACCGACTAAGAGCATACGCCACCATATTTGCTTTTACGGGATGATAGAGAACACTCATGTCATAATCTTTCAATAACTCAAACCACCTTCTTTGGCAAAGATTTAGATCCTATTGATTAAATACATATTGCAAACTTTTATGGTTGGTAAACATATCTACATGAAATCCATAAAAATAATGCCTCCAAATCTTTAAGGCAAAAACAACTACTGTTAGTTCAAGGTCGTGGGTAGGATAATTCTTCTCATGAATCTTATGTTTCCTTGAGGCATAGGAAATGACTTTCCAATTTTGCATAAGCACACACCATTACCCAATTCTAGAGGCATCACAATAAACCACAAAACCATCTGTCCCTTATGGAAAAGTCAAGATTGAAGCGAAAGTAAGTCTATCCTTCAACTCTTGGAAGCTCTTCTAACATGTTTCAGACCATAGGAATGTAGCCTTTTTTTGAGTCAAAGATGTCAAAGGAGAGGCAATTGAAGAGAACCTCTCAACAAACCTTTTGTAGTAACTGGCAAAACCCAAGAAACCTCTAATATCCATAGGATTTAGAGTTCTAGGCCAACTCTTGACCGCATCCGTCTTCATAGGATGTACCTCAATACCCTTACTTGAAATAATATGGCAAAAGAAAGCTACAAACCTTAGCCAAAACTCTCATTTGCTAAATTTGTCAAAAAGTTGTTGGTCGTTAAGAATTTGCAACACGATCCGTAAATGATCATTATATAACACCCCTAAATATTAACCAAGAGTCGCATGTCAATTTAACATTGCTTAATTACTACAATATGTTTTACTCTCATTTTAGGAACTTGAAATGTTGTGATAATTGCTAACTTGCTTAACATAAATTGTGATCGTAATTTAAGGGATTGTGAGGGGGTGTTTAGGTAATATTATAATTAGAATTATGTATAAATTTAAAAGGAGATGAGGGATATATATAGGTGTATATGTATGCATTTTGGGCAGCACACAAATTTTTGGGCAGCACCTTTGAAGGACAGCTGCCCAAGGGATACACATCACTTGTTTGACTATATATTTTCACCCCTCCTTTAGTAATTTCGTTTTCCTCAAGCCTTAGAACCTTAGAAACATATCTAAACAGATTTATCTTCAAAATCACAAGAGAAAACTTGGTTCTATTGGCTGGAATTCGAGACACACACTTCTTTTTGGTAAGTGACGAAATTTGTTCATGAGCTGGGTTCTGTTTGGTAATTTATGCATATCTCGTCCTCTAGGACTCCGTTTACAGTGAATAAATATGATTTGGAAAGCTAATTTGTAGACCTACAACTTTAATGTTTAAGTAAAGTTCTAATTTAGCTGTTATAGAATCAAAATATTGGACGCAACATAGGACAAGTTAAGTCCAGATTTTGAAATTAAAAATCCTGTATGGACAGTTGTTAGTGTTTTGAATATATCCTTTTATAAAAATATATTTTACGGTGATTCTTTTTTTTTTTTGCAACCTTAAGAGGTGTAGCTACATCTTTCATGAAGGTTGTAAAGTCTAGTTTTGCCGTTTTCCTTTTCAAATCTAAGTTGCGACATAAGGTACTAGGCTGGCCAGAATCACTGTTTTGGGAGCATAGTCGTGTTTGTACAGGCTAAGCTTACTTGTGATGATAATTATGTTTTACACCAATATTATTGAGCTGGTGGGAACTAAAGAAGTTATTTAGTTGTATTTTTTAAGGTTGTATATACTCGTGAACAAGTTGAGGTCCTGGATACGTTGTGGTCTACGATTTGAACTCTTGAACTTATTTTTGACTGTTTCTTTGCTAAAGCACTAAGGTTTGTGTATAAAATTGTATTTGCGCCCTTTTAACTGCTAGTATATCTGAATTTTGAACTTGGTACCTTGGTTACTCTTGTCACTTTGCATTGTTGTATTGGTATCCTTTGAGAAGTTAAAGATGCTTGTGTAAGTCGCCCACTTGTATGGATTGTTTGATCACCTGGCACTATTGTTGGGACCTTGTCCTTCTTGTGGCCGTGACTTTGTCACTATTGGCATGCCTCTTGATTCGGATCATTTGTCATCTTGACTCTGGATTTTTAATTCGTCTTAAGTATGGAAGTTGTCCATTTTTAGTACGAAATAGAAAACCATTTTTAATATGGTTCTTGGTTCTCTTGATTATTGGGCTTTGACCCTTCTTGATACAGGGCGTCGGCTCTTCTTGATACTTGTTTGTGCTTGGTGTGAAGAGATGATGTACATATTGGGCGAGCCTTGTTATTGAATCTCTTGGAAAATGGCGCTATGAGTGTTCTTGACAATTGGACCTCTAAATATCGAGCTTGATACTTTTGATATATTGTTTACTTGATTTATTTATTATGTTCGATTATGCTGCCCATGAGTTGAGAAAGGTAGTTTTGTGAATTTGATGGCTCTGAACTTATAGTTTTACACCACTAAACTATATTCTTAGCGATAGTTATTTCTATTGTAGGGAATGAGCGAGTGGATGCATGAAGCTGGCCACTGGAGAGGGAAATTTTGAGAGTCTTAAGGAAGATCACATTTGCATATAGGCATCTATATTTTGTATAAACCTTGGGATTTGTACATGATTTATGTGTTTTATATTTACATGGAATTTTGAGGACTAATTTGATCATGTCACCATGGATTGTAATATAAGTATGGCTCTATGTTTTGTTCTTTTGGGGTGTGTAATCCCAAGCCTTGTAATATATTAAATTTATCACTAATTTTGAATGAATGTGTGAAGCATGAACCACCTAGTTTGGGTACTTGGAAGATTGTAATATTTTTTTATGTCATTTTTTTGTTCTAGTGTGAGTACAATATATGCATAAATATCTCGTGAGTTATTAGCTTATATTATTTCGGAATGGTCGCTACAAGTGTTAGTATCAGAGCTTCGGTTTGTGGTTCTAGGACTTTTGCTGTGAATTACTTGTATACCTGTTCGCATTCGAAAAAGGTTCTATTTGGATTATTTGTTAACTTACATGGTTTATAGTATTTCTATCGCATGTAGAGTGCACTTGCATCATGTATATGTTCGTGAAGGTTCGGGTACCTCTGTTCCCCAACCTCATGTACTAGAAGAGGTTGGAGAACCTTTCTCGAATCAATATGTTCCCCACACTAGTGGGTTTGAAGTGGGAAACCATCTGGGTGTAAGAGCTGGTTCACATCCTCACATGAGCCGTGGTACTCAAGCCATGAATCCTCCTTTTCATCAAATGGTTGAATTCTTCCACCACATGGCTAAAGCGATGCATGATCCCAATGTGATTAAGTTTGAGAAAATGAGAAAAATGGGTGGAGTGGAGTTTGAAGTCACCGTTGATCCCACAGATGTTGAACAATGGCTGCAGCGCATGGAGAAGGTATTTGAGCAGTTAGAGTGTTTAGATGTTGCCAAATTTAAGTATGTTATTTCACTATTACAAAAAAATGCTTACGATTGGTGGGTAAGTGTTTCAAATTCCAAGGTAAAACCTTCTGTCTTACTTGCTGTGATTTTCTTAGGGAATTTTGTATGAAGTATGTCCCACCTGCTTATTGTGATTGAAAGAGAAAGGAGTTTTTCAATTTAAGGCAACGAGGCATATCTATTGTTGAGTACCAACATGTGTTTCTAAGGCACTCTCGTTATGCTGGAGGTATTATTAAAGAGGAAAAAGACAAGTGTAGGAAGTTTGAAGATGGTTTAAATGATTCCATTAGAAAGAATGTGGCGATCCTGCAACATGTGAACTTTTGTAAGCTAGTGTTTGCTGCTTTTTCTTGGGAGTGACTTGATAAAGAAGAAAAACAAATTCCTGATGCCTAGACTAGATTTGGGGGGTCCATCAAAAAGGGGAAGGTTTGATAATTCTAAGGCTAGTAGTGATAACAGGCCACTGCAGCAAAAGTAAAACATATCAAATTTTTCTACAGTTGGCACTTCAACTTATTGCCAAGGCAAGCCTCGTGTTCCCACTTGTCCGCAGTGTGGAAAGAATCATTATGGTACTTGCAGGAGAGCTTTTGGTGCATGATTCGATTGTAGGAGCTTTGATCATAAAGTGAAGGAATGTCCCAATCCTAATAATGCTCTTTCCTTGAGAACTGAAGGCTCAGTTCATAAGCCTTCTATTAATACTTCTCAAACTAATAGAGGTGCAAGACCTAAAAACACCCAAGCAGCAATGTACAAGTGGAACTAATCAAGCTAGTGGACAAAGGGCTACTGCACGTGCTTATGCTATAAGGCAGAGTGATGATCAAGATGGACAAGACTTGGTTGTCGGTAAATTTCATTTATTTGGCTTATGTGTGTTTACACTGTTTGATCCTGATTCTACACATTCATATATTTGTTTATCACTTGTTCTTCCTGAAAATGTGAAATGTATGAGACTTAATTATGATGTGCTGGTTGAAAGTCCTTAGGGTTATCAGGTTGTGTGTAATCGAATTTATCGTGATTGTCCCTTCGTGATTCAAATCTTGGTCTTCCTTGCTGATTCGATTGAAATGCCCTTCAAAGAATTTGATGTTATTATCGAGATGGATTGGCTTTATAAATATCATGGAGTGGTGGATTGTAGGTCAAAGCATGTGACCTTTAAAGATCCTTCAATGTCACACATCATTGTACAAGGTGAAATATCATTGCTAGCTAGTATATTTTCTGTGGCCTTAGCAAGATATTTGATGGGTCAAGGATGTGGGGCATACCTTGCTCACATAGCTGATACACAGTTGAAAAGACCTTGTATCAAGGACATACCTGTTGTATGTGATTTTAAAGAAGTATTCCAAGAAAACCTTCCTGGATTGTCCAGAAAGAGAGGTTGAATATCCGATCGAGCTTATTCCAGGATCTACCCCTATTTTATCGCTCCTTATAGAATGGCTCCAGCGGAATTAAGAGAATTGAAATCATTTGCAAGAACTTCTTGAGAAAGGTTTTATTCGACCTAGTGTTTCTCCTTGGGGAGCCCCTGTTTTGTTAGTCTAGAAGAAAGATGGCACTCTTAGGCTTTACATTTACTATTGACAGTTGAATAGAATAACAATCAAGAATAGATATCCACTACCGAGGATAGATGATTTGTTTGACCAACTGAAGGGTGCTAAAGTATTCTCAAAGATTGATTTAAGGTCTGCATATCACCAACTGCGTGTTAGAGCGGAAGATATTCCTAAAACTGCTTTAAGAACTCGGTATGGTCATTATGAATTTTTGGTGATGCCATTCGGATTGACAAATGCTCCTGCAGTATTCATGGATCTAATGAATCGAGTATTCAAGCCTTATCTTGTTCAGTTTGTGGTTGTTTTTATAGATGATATTTTAATATTTTTCGGAAGTAGTGAAGACCATGATAAACACCTCCGGATTATTTTGCAAATTTTAAAGGAGAGGAACTTTATGCTAAACTTTCCAAGTGTGAATTTTTGCTTGATGAAGTGACGTTTCTAGGACATGTTGCATCAACCGAAGGCGTGAAGGTGGATCCTAGTAAGATATAAGCAGTTGTGGAATGGAGACCTCCCAAAAGTCCAACCGAGGTAAGAAGTTTCTTAGGCTTAGCAGGACACTATAGAAGATTTGTGAAAGGCTTTTCCATTATCGCCTCTCCTTTGACTAAACTCTTGCAAAAGGAAGTAAAGTTTATTTGGGATGACAAATGCCAAAAGAGCTTTGAAACTCTCAAATCCTTGTTAACTCAAGCGCCTATACTTACTCTACCCATTGAAGGGAATAAGTATGTAGTATACATTGATGTTTCTCACAATGGTTTAGGATGCGTTTTGATGCAAGAAGGGAAGGTTATTTCTTATGCCTCTCAGAAATTAAAACCGCATGAATTGAATTATCCTACTCACGATCTTGAACTTGCTGCTACAGTGTTTGCTTTGAAAATATGGTGGCATTATTTGTATGGAGAGAAATGTCATATATTCACTGATCACAAGAGCTTAAAGTACTTGGGTAATTAGAAGGAGCTAAACCTTCGAGAACGTAGATGGCTTGAACTCATCAAGGATTACGACTGCACGATTGATTATCATCTAGGTAAAGCCAATGTAGTTGCAAATGCTTTAAGTCAAAAATCCGTTACAAACATTTCTTTGAGTCCTTTACCCTTGCTTCTTGAGTTAAGAGCTATGAATGTTTGTTTTACACCTGATTCAGACAGTTCAGTTATTGCTAATTTGCAAGTAAAGCCAATATTACTTGAACAGGGGAAAGAAGCACAAAAGAAAGATGAGAAACTGGTAAAATTGACCAGAGAAGTTCAAAATGGGGAAAAACTTGATTTTACATTAACAGAGGATGGTGTCTTATTTTATCAGAACAGGTTATGCATCCCTAATGATGACAACTTGAGGGGGGAAATACTGAAAGAAGCACATACTTCACCATATGCAATGCATCCTGGAGGTACAAAGATGTATCAGACTAGCAAAGAAAATTATTGGTGGAATGGTATGAAGAGAGATATTGCGGAGTTCATTTCTAAATGTTTGGTTTGTCAACAAGTAAAGGCAGAACATCAGGTCCTAGTTGGTTTACTACAGCCCTTGTCGATGCCGAAATGGAAATGGGGAGAGAATAACTATGGACTTTGTTTCTGGACATCCTCGCACCCAAAGAAATCTTGATGCAATATGGGTGATTGTGGACAGGCTAACCAAGACTGCTCACTTCTTAGTAATCAGGATGGATTACTCAATTGAGCGTTTAGCCGAATTGTACATTAATGAGATTGTAAGACTATATGGTATCTCTATGTCTATTGTATCTGACCGAGATCCAAGGTTTACATCTAGATTTTGGTGTAGCTTGCAGGAAGCTTTGGGTACTAAGCTGAAATTTAGCACTTCATTCCATCCTCAAACAGACGGCCAGTCGGAAAGAGTGATACAAATTTTGGAGGATATGCTTCGAGCTTGCATTATGGAGTTTGAGGGTAGTTGGGACAAACACTTGGCTTTGATAGAATTTATTTATAATAATAGCTACCAATCGAGTATTGGAATGCCTCCCTATGAAACTCTATACGGATGGAAATGTCGGACCCCTCTTTGTTGGAGTGAAGTTGGGGAAATAAAGCTTATTGGTCCTGATATTGTGCAACAATTAGAGGTCAAGGTAAAAATTTTCATAGATCGTCTAAAGATTTCTTCGGATAGACAAAAGTCGTACGCTGATCATAAAAGGCGTGACATTGAATATCAAGTGAGAGATAAAGTATTCTTAAAGGTGTCTCCATGGAAAAAGATTATGTGATTTGGCCAGTAGGGAAAGCTTAGTCCTCGATTTATTGGACCTTATGAGACACTTGAAAGGGTTGGACCAGTTGCATTTAAATTAGCTTTGCCACCGGAGTTGGAAAAGATCCACAATGTCTTTCATGTTTCTATGCTCATAAGATATCGTTCTGATCCATCGCATGTCCTTTCAATTGAATCTATTGAGGTTGATCCTGACTTGACTTATCATGAAGAACCTATCCAAATTGAAGCTCGAGAAGTAAAGCAACTTAGAAACAAGAGAATCCCCTTAGTAAAGGTGCTTTGGAGGAACCATTCTGAAAAAGAAGCTACCTGGGAAAGAGAAGAGGACATGAGGACCCAATATCCGAACTTGTTCCGAGACTAGTGTAAGGTAAATTTCGCGACGAAATTTCTTTAAGGGGGAGAGAGTTGTAACACCCCCTATATATCAACCAAGAGTCGCATATCGGTTTACCATTTCTTAATTACTACAATATGTTTTAATCTCATTTTAGGAATTTGAAATGTTGTGATAATTGCTAACTTGCTTAACATATATTGTGATCGTAATTTAAGGGATTGTGATGGAGTGTTTAGGTAATATTCCAATTAGAATTATGTATAACTGTAANTTTGGAGGATATGCTTCGAGCTTGCATTATGGAGTTTGAGGGTAGTTGGGACAAACACTTGGCTTTGATAGAATTTACTTATAATAATAGCTACCAATCGAGTATTGGAATGCCTCCTTATGAAACTCTATACGGATGGAAATGTCGGACCCCTCTTTGTTGGAGTGAAGTTGGGGAAAGAAAGCTTATTGGTCCTGATATTGTGCAACAATTAGAGGTCAAGGTAAAAATTTTCACAGATCGTCTAAAGATTTCTTCGGATAGACAAAAGTCGTACGCTGATCTTAAAAGGCTTGACATTGAATATCAAGTGGGAGATAAAGTATTCTTAAAGGTGTCTCCATGGAAAAAGATTATGTGATTTGGCCAGAAGGGAAAGCTTAGTCCCCTATTTATTGGACCTTATGAGATACTTGAAAGGGTTGGACCAGTTGCATTTAAATTAGCTTTGCCACCGGAGTTGGAGAAGATCCACAATGTCTTTCATGTTTCTATGCTCATAAGATATCATTCTGATCCATCGCATGTTCTTTCAATTGAATCTATTGAGGTTGATCCTGACTTGACTTATCATGAAGAACCTATCCAAATTGAAGCTCGAGAAGTAAAGCAACTTAGAAACAAGAGAATCCCCTTAGTAAAGGTGCTTTGGAGGAACCATTCTGGAAAAGAAGCTACCTGGGAAAGAGAAGAGGACATGAGGACCCAATATCCGAACTTGTTCCGAGACTAGTGTAAGGTAAATTTCGCGACGAAATTTCTTTAAGGGGGAGAGAGTTGTAACACCCCCTATATATCAACCAAGAGTCGCATATCGGTTTACCATTTCTTAATTACTACAATATGTTTTAATCTCATTTTAGGAATTTGAAATGTTGTGATAATTGCTAACTTGCTTAACATATATTGTGATCGTAATTTAAGGGATTGTGATGGAGTGTTTAGGTAATATTCCAATTAGAATTATGTATAACTGTAAAATGAGATGAGGGATATATATATAGGTGTATATGTATTCATTTTGGGCAGCACACAAATTTTTGGGCAGCACCTTTGAAGGATAGCTGCCCAAGGGATAAACATCACTTTTTTGACTATATAGTTTCACCCCTCCTTTCGTAATCTCGTTTTCCTCAAGCCTTAGAACCTTAGAAACATATCTAAACAGATTTTTCTTCAAAATCACAAGAGAAAACTTGGTTATAAAAAATATATTTTACATTGATTCTTGTCTTTTTGCAACCTTAAGAGTTGTAGCTACATCTTTCATGAAGGTTATAAAGTTTAGTTTTGCCGTTTTCCTTTTCAAATCTAAGTTGCGACATAAGGTACTAGGCTGGTTGAATCACTGTTTTGGGAGCATAGTCGTGTTTGTACAGGCTAAGCTTACTTGTGATGATAATTCTGTTTTACACCAATACTATTGAGCTGCTGTGAATTAAAGAAGTTATTTAATTGTATTTTTTAAGGTTGTATATACTCGTGAACATATGGAGGACCTTGCTACGTTGTGCTCTACGGTTTAAACTCTTGAAGTTGTATTGGACTGTTTCCTTGCTAAAGCACTGAGGTTTGTGTATAAACTTGTATTTTCACTCTTTTAACTGCTAGTATATCTGAAATTTGATCATGGTACCTTGGTTACTTTTGTCACTTTGCATTGTTGTATTGGTATCCTTTGAGAAGTAAAAGACGCTTGTGTAACTCGCCCACTTGTATGGATTGTTTGATCACCTGGCATTCTTGTTGGGACCTTGTCCTTCTTGTGGCTGTGACTTTGTCACTATTGGTATGCCTCTTGATTCGGATCACTTTCCATCTTGACTCTGGATTTTTAGTTCGTCTTAAGTATGGAAGTTGTCCATTTTAAGTACGAATTAGAAAACCATTTTTAATATGGTTCTTGATTCTCTTGATTATTGGGCTTTGACCCTTCTTGATACAGGGCGTCGGCCCTTTTTGATACTTGTTTGTGCTTGGTGTGAAGACATGATGTACATATTGGGCGAGCCTTGTTATTGAATCGCTTGAAAAATGGTGCTATGAGCGTTCTTGACAATTGGACCTCTAAATATCGAACTTGATACTTTTGATATATTGTTTACTTGATTTATTTATTATGTTCGATTATGCTTCCCATGACTTGAGAAAGGTAGTTTTGTGAATTTGATGGCTCCGAACCTTTAGTTTTACACCACTAAGCTATATGCTTAGCGATAGTTATTTCTATCGTAGTGAATGAGCGAGTGGATGCATGACGCTAGCCATTGGAGAGGGAAATTTTGAGAGCCTTAAGGAAGATCACATTTGCATATAGGAATCTATATTTTGTATAAATCTTGGGATTTGTACATGATCTATGTGTTGTATATTTACATGGAATTTTGAGGATTAATTTGATCATGTCAGCATAGGTTGTAATATAAGTATGGCTCTATGTTTTATTCTTTTGGGGTGTGTAAGCCCAAGTCTTGTAATATATTAAATTTCCCACTAATTTTGAACGAATGTGTGAAGCCTGAACCACCTAGTTTGGGTACTTGGAAGTTGGTAATATTTTTTTATGTATTTTTTTTGTTCTAGTGTGAGTACAATATATGCATAAAAATCTCGTGAGTTATTGGCTTATATTATTTTGGAAGGGTCTCTACAAGTGTTGGTATTAGAGCTTCGGTTTGTGGTTCTAGGACTTTTGCTGCGAATTACTTGTATACTTGTTCGCATTCGAAAAAAGTTCTGTTTGGATTATTTGTTCACTTACCTAGTTTATAGTATTTCTATCGCATGTAGAGTGCACATGAATCTTGTACATGTCCCTAATGCAATGTGATCTTCCCTTTTGAAGGAATTAAGTTATGGCCTCTTCTTCTTACCTACCTATGGAAGCTGCTCGTGAAGGTTCGGGTACCTCTGTTCCCCAACCTCATGCACTAGAAGAGGTTGGAGAAACTTTCTCGAATCAATATGTTCCCCACACTAGTGGGTCTGAAGTGGGAAACCATCAGGGTGTAAGAGCTGGTTCAAATCCTCAAATAAGCCATGGTACTCAAGCCATGAATCCTCTTTTTCATCAAATTGCTGAATTCTTCCACCACATGGCTGAAGAGATGCATGATCCCAATGTGATTAAGTTTGAGAAAATGAGGAAAATGGGTGGAGTGGAGTTTGAAGGCACCATTGATCCCACAAATGTTGAACAATGGCTCGAGCACATGGAGAGGGTATTTGAGTAGTTAAAGTGTTCAAATGTTGCCAAATTTAAGTATGTTATTTCACTATTACAAAAAAGATGCTTACGATTGGTGGGTAAGTGTTCCAAATGACAAGGTAAAACCTCCTGTTCTTACTTGGGATGATTTTCTTAGGGAATTTCGTATGAAGTGTGCCACCTGCTTATTGTAATGCAAATAGAAAGGAGTTTTTGAATTTAAAGCAACGAAGCATGTCTATTGCTGAGTACCAACAGAGGTTTCTAAGGCTCTCTCGTTATGCTGGAGGTATTATTAAAGAGGAAAAAGACAAGTGTAGGAAGTTTGAAGATGGTTTAATTGATTCCATTAGAAAGAATGTGGCGATCCTGCAACATGAAAACTTTTGTAAGCTAGTGTCTGCTGCTTTTACTTGGGAGCGACTCGATAAAGAAGAAGCTAGTAAAAATGAAAAAAAATTCTGGAAGCCTAAACCAGATTTTGGGGGTACATCAAAAAGGGGAACGTTTGATAACTCTAAGGCTAGTAGTGATAACATGCCACCGCAACAAAAGCAAAACATATCAGATTTTTCTACAGCTAACACTCCAACTTATGGCCAAGGCAAGCCTCGTGTTCCCACTTGTCCGCAATGTGGAAAGAATTATTATGGTAATTGCAGGAGAGCTTCTGGTGCATGTTTCAATTGTGGGAGTTTTGATCATAAAGTGAAAGAATGTCCTAAGCCTAATAATGCTATTTCCTTGAGAACCGAAGACTCAATTCATAAGCTTTCTATTAATCCTTCTCAAACTAATAGAGGTGCAAGACCTAAAAACACCCAAGCAGCAGGTACAAGTGGAACTAATCAAGCTAGTGGACAAAGGGCTACTGCACGTGCTTATGCTATAAGGCAGAGTGATAATCAAGATAGACAAGACGTGGTTGTCGGTAAATTTCACTTATTTGGCTTATGTGTGTTACACTATTTGATCGTGGTTCTACACATTCATATATTTGTTTATCACTTGTTCTTCTTGAAAAAATGTGAAATCTATGAGACTTAATTATGATGTGCTGGTTGAAAGTCCTTTGGGTTATCAGGTTTTGTGTAATTGAATTTATCGTGACTGTCCTTTCGTGATTCAAAGCTTGTTCTTTTCTGCTGATTTGATTGAAATGCCCTTCAAATATTTTGATGTTATTATCGGGATGGATTGGCTTCATAAATATCATGCAGTGGTGGATTGTAGGTCAAAGCATGTGACCTTTAAAGATCCTTCATTGTCACACATCATTGTACAAGGTGAAAGATCATTGACATCTTGTATTATTTTTGCGGCCCTAGCAAGATAATTGATGCGTCAAGGATGTGGGGCATACCTTGCTCACATAGTTGATACACAGTTGAAGAGTCCTCGTATCAAGGACATACCTGTTGTATATGATTTTAAAGAAGTCTTCCTAGAAAACCTTCTTGGATTGCCCCGAAAAGAGAGGTTGAATTTCCAATCGAGCTTATTCTTGGATCTACCCCTATTTTTGTCACTCCTTATAGAATGGCTCCGGCGGAGTTAAGAGAATTGAAATCTCAATTGCAAGAACTTCTTGAGAAAGGTCTTATTCGACCTAGTGTTTCTCCGTGGGGAGCCCCTATTTTGTTTGTCAAGAAGAAAGATGGCACTCTTAGGCTTTGCTTTGACTATAGACAATTGAACAAAATAACAATCAAGAATAGATATCCGCTACCGAGGATAGATGATTTGCTTAACCAATTGAAGGGTGCTAAAGTATTCTCAAAGATTGATTGAAGGTCTGGATATTACCAACTGCGTGTTAGAGCGGAAGATATTCCTAAAACTGCTTTTAGAACTCGGTATGGGCATTATGAATTTTTGGTGATGCCATTCGGATTGACAAATGCTCCTGCGGTATTCATGGATCTAATGAATCGAGTATTCAAGCCTTATCTTGATCAGTTTGTGGTTGTTTTTATAAATGATATTTTAATATTTTCTAGAAATATTGAAGACCATGATAAACACCTCCGGATTATTTTGCAAATTTTGAAGGAGAAGGAACTTTATGCTAAACTTTCCAAGTGTGAATTTTGGCTTGATGAAGTGACATTTCTAGGACATGTTGTATCAACCGAAGGCGTGAAGGTGGATCCTAGTAAGATACAAGTAGTTGTGGAATGGAGACCTCCTAAAAGTCCAACCGAGGTAAGAAGTTTCTTAGGCTTAGAGATTTGTGAAAGGTTTTTCCATTATTGCCTCTCCTTTGACTAAACTCTTGCAAAAGGAAGTAAAGTTTATTTGGGATGACAAATGCCAAAAGAGCTTTGAAACTCTCAAATCCTTGTTGACTCAAGCGCCTATACTTACTCTACCCATTGAAGGGAAAAAGTATGTAGTATACAGTGGTGCTTCTCACAATGGTCTAGGATACGTTTTGATGCAAGAAGGGAAGGTTATTTCTTATGCCTCTCAGAAATTAAAACCGCATGAATTAAATTATCCTACTCACGATCTTGAACTTGCTGCTATAGTGTTTGCTTTGAAAATATGGCGGCATTATTTGTATGGAGAGAAATGTCATATATTCACTGATCACAAGAGCTTAAAGTACATGGGTACTCAGAAGGAGCTAAACCTTCGAGAACGTAGATGGCTTGAACTCATCAAAGATTACCACTGCACGATTGATTATCATCCAGGTAAAGCCAATGTGGTTGCAGATGCTTTAAGTCAAAAATCCGTTGCAAGTATTTCTTTGAGTCCTTTACCCTTGCTTCTTGAGTTAAAAGCCATGAATGTTTGTTTTCCACCTGATTCAAANGTGCTTGGTGTGAAGACATGATGTACATATTGGGTGAGCCTTGTTATTGAATCGCTTGAAAAATGGTGCTATGAGCGTTCTTGACAATTGGACCTCTAAATATCGAACTTGATACTTTTGATATATTGTTTACTTGATTTATTTATTATGTTCGATTATGCTTCCCATGACTTGAGAAAGGTAGTTTTGTGAATTTGATGGCTCCGAACCTTTAGTTTTACACCACTAAGCTATATGCTTAGCGATAGTTATTTCTATTGTAGTGAATGAGCGAGTGGATGCATGACGCTAGCCATTGGAGAGGGAAATTTTGAGAGCCTTAAGGAAGATCACATTTGCATATAGGAATCTATATTTTGTATAAATCTTGGGATTTATACATGATCTATGTGTTGTATATTTACATGGAATTTTGAGGACTAATTTGATCATGTCACCATAGGTTGTAATATAAGTATGGCTCTATGTTTTATTCTTTTGGGGTGTGTAAGCCCAAGTCTGGTAATATAATAAATTTCCCACTAATTTTGAACTAATGTGTGAAGCCTGAACCACCTAGTTTGGGTACTTGGAAGTTGGTAATATTTTTTTATGTCTTTTTTTTGTTCTAGTGTGAGTACAATATATGCATAAAAATCTCGTGAGTTATTGGCTTATATTATTTTGGAAGGGTCGCTACAAGTGTTGGTATTAGAGCTTCGGTTTGTGGTTCTAGGACTTTTGCTGCGAATTACTTGTATACTTGTTCGCATTCGAAAAAGGTTCTATTTGGATTATTTGTTCACTTACATAGTTTATAGTATTTCTATCGCATGTAGAGAGCACATGAATCTTGTACATGTCCCTAATGCAATGTGATCTTCCCTTTTGAAGGAATTAAGTTATGGCCTCTTCTTCTTACCTACCTATGGAAGCTGCTCGTGAAGGTTTGGGTACCTCTGTTCCCCAACCTCATGCACTAGAAGAGGTTGGAGAAACTTTCTCGAATCAATATGTTCCCCACACTAGTGGGTCTGAAGTGGGAAACCATCAGGGTGTAAGAGCTGGTTCAAATCCTCAAATGAGCCATGGTACTCAAGCCATGAATCCTCTTTTTCATCAAATTGCAGAATTCTTCCACCACATGGCTGAAGAGATGCATGATCCCAATGTGATTAAGTTTGAGAAAATGAGGAAAATGGGTGGAGTGGAGTTGAAGGCACCATTGATCCCACAGATGTTGAACAATGGCTCGAGCACATGGAGAGGGTATTTGAGTAGTTAAAGTGTTTAGATGTTGCCAAATTTAAGTATGTTATTTCACTATTACAAAAAGATGCTTACGATTGGTGGGTAAGTGTTCCAAATGACAAGGTAAAACCTCATGTTCTTACTTGGGATGATTTTCTTAGGGAATTTCGTATGAAGTGTGCCTCCTGCTTATTGTGATGCAAATAGAAAGGAGTTTTTGAATTTAAAGCAACGAAGCATGTCTATTGCTGAGTACCAACAGAAGTTTCTAAGGCTCTCTCGTTATGCTGGAGGTATTATTAAAGAGGAAAAAGACAAGTGTAGGAAGTTTGAAGATGGTTTAATTGATTCCATTAGAAAGAATGTGGCGATCCTGCAACATGAAAACTTTTGTAAGCTAGTGTTTGCTGCTTTTACTTGGGAGCAACTCGATAAAGAAGAAGCTAGTAAAAATGAAAACAAATTTTGGAAGCCTAAACCAGATTTTGGGGGTACATCAAAAAGGGGAAGGTTTGATAACTCTAAGGCTAGTAGTGATAACATGCCACCGCAGCAAAAGCAAAACATATCAGATTTTTCTACAGCTAGCACTCCAACTTATGGCCAAGGCAAGCCTCGTGTACCCACTTGTCGGCAATGTGGAAAGAATTATTATGGTAATTGCAGGAAAGCTTCTGGTGCATGTTTCAATTGTGGAGTTTTGATCATAAAGTGAAAGAATGTCCTAAGCCTAATAATGCTATTTCCTTGAGAACCGAAGACTCAATTCATAAGCTTTCTATTAATCCTTCTCAAACTAATAGAGGTGCAAGACCTAAAAACATCCAAGCAGAGGGTACAAGTGGAACTAATCAAGCTAGTGGACAAAGGGCTATTGCACGTGCTTATACTATAAGGCAGAGGGATGATCAAGATAGACAAGACGTGGTTGTCGGTAAATTTCACTTATTTGGCTTATGTGTGTTACACTATTTGATCGTGGTTCTACACATTCATATATTTGTTTATCACTTGTTCTTCTTGAAAAAATGTGAAATCTATGAGACTTAATTATGATGTGCTGGTTGAAAGTCCTTTGGGTTATCAGGTTTTGTGTAATCGAATTTATCGTGACTGTCCTTTCGTGATTCAAAGCTTGTTCTTTTCTGCTGATTTGATTGAAATGCCCTTCAAATATTTTGATGTTATTATCGGGATGGATTGGCTTCATAAATATCATGCAGTGGTGGATTGTAGGTCAAAGCATGTGACCTTTAAAGATCCTTCATTGTCACACATCATTGTACAAGGTGAAAGATCATTGACATCTTGTATTATTTTTGCGGCCCTAGCAAGATAATTGATGCGTCAAGGATGTGGGGCATACCTTGCTCACATAGTTGATACACAGTTGAAGAGTCCTTGTATCAAGGACATACCTGTTGTATATGATTTTAAAGAAGTCTTCCTAGAAAACCTTCTTGGATTGCCCCGAAAAGAGAGGTTGAATTTCCAATCGAGCTTATTCTTGGATCTACCCCTATTTTTGTCACTCCTTATAGAATGGCTCCGGCCGAGTTAAGAGAATTGAAATCTCAATTGCAAGAACTTCTTGAGAAAGGTTTTATTCGACCTAGTGTTTCTCCGTGGGGAGCCCCTATTTTGTTTGTCAAGAAGAAAGATGGCACTCTTAGGCTTTGCTTTGACTATAGACAATTGGACAAAATAACAATCAAGAATAGATATCCGCTACCAAGGATAGATGATTTGTTTAACCAACTGAAGGGTGCTAAAGTATTCTCAAAGATTGATTTAAGGTCTAGATATTACCAACTGCGTGTTAGAGCGGAAGATATTCCTAAAACTGCTTTCAGAACTCGATATAGGCATTATGAATTTTTGGTGCTGCCATTCGGATTGACAAATGCTCCTGCGGTATTCATGGATCTAATGAATCGAGTATTCATGCCTTATCTTGATCAGTTTGTGGTTGTTTTTATAGATGAATTTTAATATTTTCCAGAAATATTAAAGACCATGATAAACACCTCCGGATTATTTTGCAAATTTTGAAGGAGAAGGAACTTTATGCTAAACTTTCCAAGTGTGAATTTTGGCTTGATGAAGTGACATTTCTAGGACATGTTGTATCAACCGAAGGCGTGAAGGTGGATCCTAGTAAGATACAAGTAGTTGTGGAATGGAGACCTCCCAAAAGTCCAACAGAGGTAAGAAGTTTCTTAGGCTTAGAGATTTATGAAAGGCTTTTCCATTATTGCCTCTCCTTTGACTAAACTCTTGCAAAAGGAAGTAAAGTTTATGTGGGATGATAAATGCCAAAAGAGCTTTGAAACTCTCAAATCCTTGTTGACTCAAGCGCCTATACTTACTCTACCAATTGAAGGGAAAGAATATGTAGTATACAGTGATGCTTCTCACAATGGTCTCGGATGCGTTTTGATGCAAGAAGGGAAGGTTATTTCTTATGCCTCTCGGAAATTAAAACCGCATGAATTAAATTATCCTACTCACGATCTTGAACTTGCTACTATAGTGTTTGCTTTGAAAATATGGCGGCATTATTTGTATGGAGAGAAATGTCATATATTCACTGATCACAAGAGCTTAAAGGACATGGGTACTCAGAAGGAGCTAAACCTTCGAGAACGTAGATGGCTTGAACTCATCAAAGATTACGACTGCACGATTGATTATCATCCAGGTAAAGCCAATGTGGTTGCAGATGCTTTAAGTCAAAAATCCGTTGCAAGTATTTCTTTGAGTCCTTTACCCTTGCTTCTTGAGTTAAAAGCCATGAATGTTTGTTTTCCACCTGATTCAAATGGTTCAATTATTGCTAATTTGCAAGTATAGCCAATATTACTTGAACAGGTGAAAGAAGCACAAAAGATAGATGAGAAACTGGTAAAATTGACCAGAGCAGTTCAAAGTGGGGAAAAGCTTGATTTTGCATTATCAGAGGATGGTGTCTTTTTTTATCAGAACAGGTTATGCGTCCCTAATGATGACAACTTGAGGGGAAAAATATTGAATGAAGCACATACTTCACCATATGCAATGCATCCTGGAGGTACAAAGATGTATCAGACAGTCAAAGAACATTATTGGTGGAATGGTATGAAGAGAGATATTACGGAGTTCATTTCCAAATGTTTGGTTTGTCAACAAGTAAAGGCAGAACATCAGGTCCCAGTTGGTTTACTACAGCCCTTGTCGATGCGGGAATGGAAATGGGAGAGAATAACTTTTGACTTTGTTTCTGGACTTCCTCGCACCCAAAGAAATCATGATGCAATATGGGTGATTGTGGACAGGCTAACCAAGAGTGTTCACTTCTTAGTAATCTGGATGGATTACTCACTTGAGCATTTAGCTGAATTGTACATTAATGAGATTGTAAGACTACATGGTATCCCTATGTCTATTGTATCTGACCGAGACCCAAGGTTTACATCTAGATTTTTGTGTAGCTTGCAGGAAGCTTTGGATACAAAGCTGAAATTTAGCACTTCGTTCCATTCTCAAACAGACGGCCAGTCGGAAAGAGTGATACAAATTTTGGAGGATATGCTTCGAGCTTGCATTGTGGAGTTTGAGGGTAGTTGGGACAAACACTTGGCTTTGATAGAATTTGCTTATAATAATAGCAACGAGTATTGGAATGCCTCCCTATGAAGATCTATATGGAGGGAAATGTCGGACTCCTCTTTGTTGGAGTGGAGTTGGGGAAAGAAAGCTTATTGGTTCTGAGATTATGCAACAAACAAAGGACAAGGTAAAAATTATCCCGGATCGTCTAAAGATTTCTTTGGATAGACAAAAGTCGTATGCTGATCTTAAAAGGCGTGACATTGAATATCAAGTGGGAGATAAAGTATTCTTAAAGGTGTCTCCATGGAAAAAGATTATGAGATTTGGCCAGAAGGGAAAGCTTAGTCCCCGATTTATTGGATCTTTTGAGATACTTGGAAGGGTTGGACCAGTTGCATATAAATTAGCTTTGCCACCGGAGTTGGAGAAGATCCACAATGTCTTTCATGTTTCTATGCTCAGAAGATATCGTTCTGATCCATCACATGTTCTTTCAGTTGAATCTATTGAGGTTAATCATGACTTGACTAATAATGAAGAACCTATCCGAATTGAAGCTTGAGATGTAAAGCAACTTAGAAACAAGAGAATCCCCTTGGTAAAGGTGCTTTGGAGGAACCATTATGGAAAAGAATGTACCTGGGAAATAGAAGAGAACATGAGTACCTAGTATCCGAACTTGTTCCGGGATTAGTGTAAGGTAAATTTCAAGAAGAAATTTCTTTAAGGGGAGAGAGTTGTAACACCACTAAATCTTAACCAAGAGTCGCATGTCGATTTACCATTGCTTAATTACTACAATATGTTTTACTCTCATTTTAGGAACTTGAAATGTTGTGATAATTGATAACTTGCTTAACATAAATTGTGATCCTAATTTAAGGGATTGTGATGGGGTGTTTAGGTAATATTCTAATTAGAATTATGTATAACTTTAAAAGGAGAAGAGGGATATATATATATATATATAGGTGTAGATGTATGCATTTTGGGCAGCACACAGATTTTTGGGCAGCACCTTTAAAGGACAGCTGCCCAAGGGATAAACATCAATTGTTTGACTATATATTTTCACCCCTCCTTTAGTAATTTCGTTTTCCTAAAGCCTTAGAACCTTTGAAACATATATAAACAGATTTTACTTCAAAATCACAAGAGAAAACTTGGTTCTTTTGGCTGGAATTCGAGACACACACTTCTTTTTGGTAAGTGACGAAATTTGTTAATGAGCTGGGTTGTGTTTGGTAATTTATGCATATCTCGTCCATTAGAATTCCGTTTACAGTGAATAAATATGATTTGGAAAGCTAATTCGTAGACCTACAACTGTTATGCTTATATAAAACTCTGATTGAGCTGTTATAGAATCGAAATATGGGACGCAACATAGGACAAGTTCTGTCCAGATTTTGAAATTAGAAATCCTGTATGGACAGCTGTTAGTGTTTTTAATATATCTTTTTATAAATAATATATTTTACGGCGATTCTTGTTTGTTTTCAACCTTAAGAGGTGTAGCTACATCTTTGAGGAAGGTTATAAAGTCTAGTTTTGCCATTTTCCTTTTCAAATCTAAGTTGCAACATAAGGTACTAGGCTGGCCAGAATCACTGTTTTGGGAGCATAGTCGTGTTTGTACAGGCTAAGCTTTCTTGTGATGATAATTCTGTTTTACACCAATATTATTGAGCTGCTGGAATTAAATAAGTTGTTTAATTGTCTTTTTTTAGGTTGTATATACTCGTGAACAGGTTGAGGACCTTGATACGTTGTGGTCTTCGGTTTGAATTCTTGAAGTTGTATTGGACTGTTTCTTTGCTAAAGCACTGATGTTTGTGTATAAACTTGTATTTGCACTCTTTTAGCTGCTAGTATATCTAAAATTTGATCTTGGTACCTTGGTTACTCTTGTCATGACTTTGCATTGTTGTATTGGTATCCTTTGAGAAGTTAAAGACGCTTGTGTAACTCGCCCACTTGTATGGATTGTTTGATCACCTGACACTCTTGTTGGGACCTTGTCCTTCTTGTGGCTGTGACTTTGTCACTATTGGTATGCCTCTTGATTCGGATCATTTTCCATCTTGACTCTGGATTTTTAGTTCGTCTTAAGTATGGAAGTTGTCCATTTTAAGTACGAATTAGAAAACCATTTTTAATATGGTTCTTGATTCTCTTGATTATTGGGCTTTGACCCTTATTGATACAGGGCGTCGGCCCTTTTTGATACTTGTTTGTGCTTGGTGTGAAGACATGATGTACATATTGGGCGAGCCTTGTTATTGAATCGCTTGAAAAATGGTGCTATGAGCGTTCTTGACAATTGGACCTCTAAATATCAAACTTGATACTTTTGATATATTGTTTACTTGATTTATTTATTATGTTCGATTATGCTGCCCATGACTTGAGAAAGGTACATTTGTGAATTTGATGGCTCCGAACCTATAGTTTTACACCACTAAGCTATATTCTTAGCGATAGTTAATTCTATCGTAGGGAATGAGCGAGTGGATGCATGATGCTAGCCATTGGAGAGGGAAATTTTGAGAGCCTTAAGGAAGATCACATTTGCATATAGGCATCTATATTTTGTATAAACCTTGGGATTTGTACATGATCTATGTGTTGTATATTTACATGGAATTTTGAGGACTAATTTGATCATGTCACCATGGGTTGTAATATAAGTATGGCTCTTTGTTTTGTTCTTTTGGGGTGTGTAAGTCCAAGTCTTGTAATATAATAAATTTACCACTAATTTTGAATGAATGTGTGAAGCATGAACCACCTAGTTTGGGTACTTGGAAGTTGGTAATTTTTTTTATGTCATTTTTCTGTTCTAGTGTGAGTACAATATATTCATAAAAATCTCGTGAGTTATTGGCTTATATTATTTCGGAAGGGTCGCTACACATTATGCTCATTCTCACTTCTCGATTATATCAATTTATCATCAATGAACAGAATTACGAACATTTGAAGGTATTGTCTAAACACCCGATTAATCAAGTCCATAAACCCCTCCGGGGAATTACTCAACCCAAACGACAGTACCAAAAACTCATAATGACCATATCGATTTCGAAAGGCCGTCTTCAGAATATCTTGTTCTTTCACCCTCAATTGGTGATAACCCAACCTAAGATCAATCTTGGAAAAGTAAGTTGCTCCTTGAAGTTGGTCAAATAAATAATTTATCCTTGGAAGAGGATACTTATTCGTAATTGTCACCTTGTTTACCAAACAATAGTCAATACACATACAAAGATAACCATCTTTCTTTCTTACAAACAAAACTGGAGCACCCTATGGAGAGATACTCGATTGGATGAAACCTTTATCCAACAAATATTTCAATTGTTCTTTCAACTCCTTTAGTTCCACCGGAGCCATTCGGTAAGGAGGAATAGAAATAGGTTGCGCATATGAGAGAAGGTCAATACTGAATTCTATTTTACTCTCGGGAGGAATAACAAGTCAATCATCTGGGAACACTTTCGAAAACTAATTAACAATGGAGACCGAATCAAGAGTAGGGGTTTTGGAATCTACATCCCTCACCCTAACTAGATGGTAAATGCAACCCTTAGAAATCATCTTTCTAGCTTTAAGGCAAGAGACAAACTGACCCTTAGGCATAGAATTTCCCCCTTACAACTCTAGGACAGGCTCATTCAGAAACTGAAACTTGACTACCCGTGTTCTATAATCAAATGAAGCATAACATGAGTGCAGCCAATCCATCCCAAGAATAGCATCAAAATCTAGTATATTAAGCTCTACCAATTAAACAAGAGTAACTCTATCGCACAAGGAAATATGACACTTTCTATAGACCCTCTTAGCCAAAATGGAATCACCAACATGAGTTAAGACAGAAAAAGGATGTAACAACAAATCCATGGGAACATCAAACCTTATAGCCACATATAGCGTTACAAAAGACAAGGTAGCACCGGGATCAAGTAAATAATAAACATCAAGTTGGAAAACTTTCAATATACCAGTAACCACATCGGGAGAACCCTCTTGTTCACCACGAGTCTGAAGTGCATAGAATCGCTTTTTCTTGGGTGCATTGGAACGCAAATCACTAGGATTTGCTTGCTTGCCCTCTCTTCCTTTAGCCGTGAGCTTTGGGAAATCCGTCATCTTATGACCATTCTTACCACAACTGAAGCAACCATTTGTGCCAACTAGGCACTTACCTTCATGCTTCTTTCCACACCTACCACAAGTAGACATATGCAATGAATATCCACTACCATTCACTCCTTGACTCTTAGGGTTAGACACCCTTTCTTTGTTGGACTTAGGAGGAGCATTGGAGGTATCTTGACCAAGAAACCTCTGTCGAAATCTAGGACGACCATGTCCATCGAATCTTGCATGAGAGAAATTACCATCACCAGTCTTAGCCCTCTTTGTTTCCCAAGACTTTTCCTTCAGTTTTTCCTCTTTGAACTGTTGAGCATGAACCATGATACGAGAGATGTCTATATCATAAATGTGCATGGCAGTACGACACTCTCTAACCATCATTTTGGACCGACCCAAAACGTACTTACTCATCCTTGCCCTAGCATCATCAACCATTGTTGGAGCATATTTAGACAATTATGTGAACTTCAAAGCATTTTACCTTACACTCATACTTTCTTGACGAAGGTTGATAAACTCAAGCACCTTTGCTTCCCTCATTTCAAAAGGGAAGAACCTATCAAGAAAAACAGCCTTAAACTTCTCCCAATCAAGAGAACTCACATCTTTCGGTTTCCCTTCTTTCCATTGGTTCAACCAAGTTTGAGCAATACCTTTTAGTTGATAAGCGGCCCACTCCGCCTTTTCCATCGGCGTCACTCCAATAAACACTTAGACCTTATAAACCTCATCAATGAACTCTTAAGGATCTTTCTCAACCTTAGAACCATGAAACTCCGGAGAACTCATCCTAGCGAAGTCCCTTGCTTTAGATGCCGCCGTACCTACATTTGGGTTCATGGCAACCACAACCTCCCTATTGGCTTGGGACGTCACTGCTTGAGCCAACACTTGAAAAGAAGCCCTAAACTCTGCATTAGTTACTTGCTCGGCCAAACGATCAACTGAAACTTGAAGATCTTGGGGATGAGCTTCTTGTTCCGCATTCTCCTTCACATTCCTTCTAGAATAAGCTCTTCGAGTAGCCATATCTTGTAGAGCATCGGATAAGGATTAGGAGAGAGACCTTATGGAGTTAAACTCTATAGCACGACTTTAGAGTAATGAAAGAAGTGGAGTTTTCTAAACATCTTGTAGCCTTTCATTCATAAATGTGGCACGCTTCGCACTCATGAACAAGACTCTAGTTCATGTGGCTTTTGAGACATCCAAGGACCATTTTGAACCTTGTGCTCTAATTACTAAGTTTGTCACGACCCAGGGTACACCATAGATGTAACATGGCGTATAGGACTCTGAGAGACCTCATACAAGCCACTTAGCATTCATGACATAAGAAATAGAACAAAAGAAGTAAAGACAATAATTCAAGTCCAAAGTTTTATAAAAGTAAAGAGGAAGTCTAAAACACTTGTCTCATCAGCCATCTAATAAAATAGACTGAAATTGGGCCTACCCCATACATCATGTCCAAAAATTGGAAATGAGAAAGAAGTCTGAAACAATGAAAGTCCGTCCTTGAAG
This sequence comes from Solanum stenotomum, assembly GCF_019186545.1. Classification (NCBI taxonomy): domain Eukaryota; kingdom Viridiplantae; phylum Streptophyta; class Magnoliopsida; order Solanales; family Solanaceae; genus Solanum; species Solanum stenotomum. The sequence goes on from NC_064293.1 coordinate 1,131,175, forward strand.
CATGAGGACTCACCAAAGCTTGGGAACCTCGTAATCAGCCACTTCCCACGAAACTTAGAAACTTGACTGTCGGACCCTACATTAGGAGAAATGTAGGCAAGAGTATGTGTTAATACAAAACAATGTACCAAGTATGATATCTATGCATAAAACATTTAAATCATGCTAAAAGAGGACATTTCATGTTATTCAATTGACCAAGAGAAAACATGATATAAAAGGGTTAGAAAACATAAGTCATAAAACATGGCCCATGCAAGATTATATCATTAAAACCTTTGAAAACATGTGCGATACTTCTTGAAGTAACCTTAGTTCATTATTATTGTGGGAAGTAGCCTTAACCAACATATAGACCATGTGATCTATAAGATGATCCCCTAGTGACTCCTACACCGAAAAGGGTTGTCCTACTTGCCAAGGTAAGGACCATGAACTTCTAGCTTAAGTGGATCCACTAGCTAATGTTTATCTAGACAATCATCCTATGAGGTCACAAAGGTAAGGGATAAGGAGATTGCTTCTAGGAACCCGGCCTCTACTAATGGGAGAGCTTTCATCTCAATATCCTCTCAGTGCTAATCATAAATCCCACGAAATAGTCATTTCTTACTTGTACTCATTATCCATTGAAGGGCATGTCATATTGCAAATCCAAGGTAAGTCATTATACATGGAAAGGTATCATTCAATAACCAATCGAATCTAAGTTTCATTAGGATAGCTCTTAATCTTTGATTTATTTCGGTGAGAACACCTTTCAACCATAGAATCCTTACTATGTGAGAAAACCTTTCACAATCATGCTTTTATTTGTTTATGAGAAATCCTTTCAACAACACGATAACATCATCATTGATGTTTTACTTTCAAAGCATCCTTAAAACATTTGGATAGATTTCATAAGAATATGCATAATTCCATAATTTATCTTTCAAGGTCAAAAACCAATTTCAGTCATCAACATTTAGAAAACATAGGTTAGATAAGGATTTCATCATAACTACATGTAAATCTTTCAATTCATGCTTGATTTCATAAAATCGTTCCTTCATAATCAAAATCCCACATCATATGATCATAACTTGAAAAAACATGGGGATTTCATGGGTTCACAGTGTAACATAAAAAATCATAGTAATTCATCAATACATGCATAAGAAATCATAATTAAATCATTTAAATCAATAATCAAGAGAACCAATGACAATTGAAGAAAATCCTAACGTAATTGGGAATTTCTAACTTTGAAAAAAAGGAAGATTTGGGAACTCCATTCTCCATGAATAGAAGAATCCATGGATTAAAGATATTATATCTCACAGACAGTTGCTTATCTTGAATGGAGGAATTGAGACTTGACTTGAAACCCTAGGTCGAATCCTTTCTTCTTTAAGCTTTTCTAGAGAGAGAAATATTTGAGAGTTCTTCTTTTAGAAATTTGAGAGAATGAAATGAATGAACTAATTTGGGTGTTGGAATCAATTATATAGGGGTCTTAGTGAAGGGAAAAATACGCAGTATAGGAATAAAATAATTAGAAAAAGACCCATCTGCCCCTAAAACTTAACAGTCAGGTACTACCTATGGACCCCTGTTGACGGACCATGGACTAACCGATGGTCCGTCCTGCACGGCCGTCGTCCATTGTCAGAAAATTCGATTCTAGGGTCCTGAACTACGGACCCTTAACCACAAATCGTGGTCTTACTGAAGGTCAATTGTTCAGGCTGTGGTACTGGACCTCTGGCTCTAAGTTGGGGTGAGCAACCACGGACAACACCTACGGTCCATAGTCCCATCCACAGGCAAGGTGACCTTCGTCGGCTTGCACCTGCAACTCCCAAAACTTGCTATCTTACCCTCTTTCGAATCCGGGGTCTTACAGAAACTAATATTAATAATGTGTTAGATTGCACTAGACACACTATCCACTCTTTGGTTGACTTGATAAAAAAAAGACGTTAGAAGATTTGAAGGGGTGGTTGGCCCCATTGTTAAGTGATGTGACTCCCCCATGGATAGAAGCAGAGGTTGTGATTGAGAAGAAAGATTTAAATATTATGGCTCAATATTGATTTAGGCTCATGTCTAGAACCTTGATGCCTTCACAAATGAGTCTATTATCCGACATCCAAAGGCTGCACTACTGGAATGTATTATTGATCTTGAGCGACAGAATGGTAGGGCCATAATTCTAGAGGAGATGGCAATGAGGGCCAAACAAAACCAAACCTCCTTGCCAATTCCAGTTCTCATTGGTGATTTGTGTCACCGAGATGATGTGTCCTTTCTGGCAAAGACTGATTATGAGGTGAGTATGGCCTCGTCTACTGACATTCGGTGAATTTAAGTGGAATATACAATGGATGAAATTGAGAGGAGGAAGAAAGCAACGGTAGACACGTCCCTAGTTGTGGATGTAGATTCAATGAAGGTTGGCACTACTCAGCCAACTCAGGCAGACGAGCCCTAAGGTATACCTGCGCCTTAACCTTCTATTGCTTCTACTACTACTTTAGATTCCTATCCACCTTTGACCCAAGTCGTGCCGTACAAAATGGGATACCTTGTCTGATGTAATTCTCACAAGAAGAACCACAAATAATAGCGGCAAACATGAAAGATAGAAGAAGAGACACAAGATAAGAAACAATTGGCAACTAAAGGATGTATTAAATCCAATAACCTCCAATCTAGATCCTAACAAGAACCAAATTCATATAAATATATAGACACAAAAAGAGGAAACAAAGAGCAACCTAAGGGTATATTCAACCCAAAGACCTCATCTCGTTAATCCGTCAAGAAGCACCTAACTCTTACAAAGACCTCAAGGGAATCAATATCCCAAGCAACTCCCGTTTCAAAACAATGTTTGACAAAAGCTTACTAAGCTTTCAAACACACACACAAGGAGTTTAGGTTTACAACCACAATATTAAAAATCTGTCTAGCCTAAAATGAACCCCTAAAGGCCTATTTATAGTTTTAGGCATTATTACATAGATGGGCCCAAAAGTGACCCAAAATGGGCCAATGGGCGAGCTAAGTCGGGCTCGCCTAATTCTCTTGGCGAGTCGCCAATCAGTCGGCGATGTACACTGCTCCCTTGGTGGGTACTGTGACCTTCGGCGGTCTGGGGTCAATAGGCGATGCGCCGAATGTCCTCCATGCTCGTCGAATGGGCAACCTTCTCTTGCAGCTCATTGGGTTAGTTGGCGATCCTGGAACCCTTGCCAAAGGGCTTTGGCGAGTCGCCGAAGTGTCCTTCTGCTCACCGAATGGAGCACATTCTTCACTTGCTCCTCCTCACTTCGTTAGGCATCCCACACTACAAGCTATCATCCAAGCATGGTGTTGCCTAACTAGGAGCTCCTTCAAGGTGCATGTGTTACCATGCAAGGCATGAAACCCCCTTTCTTGGCATCCATACATGCCCAACAACCTCCATCCCTGTGAACACTCCATTAAAGCATTGATGTTTGTGAATGGATTGCCTTCAGGTAATCTGTTTTACATCTGTCACGACCCGGGAGCACCCCCAAGTAGTAACAAGGCGTATTCGACCCCGAAGGGATCTTATACAAGCCACATAGTCATTCATTGCATTCAATAATGATAATAGTGCGGAATTAAAAACTTATTTACATCCAAACATTCAAGCTTCATTAAAACAACTTTAAAAACACACAGCGGAAGTCTAAGTCTCACATGGCCATCTTAGACACAATCACAAAACATAAGTAGGGACACGACCCTTTACAATCAAAAGAAGTCTATTAAGTCTATTACAAGAACCTTATCATAAAATTAGAATAGAAAAGTCTTGTCCTCGACATATGAGGATATACCACAAGATCTTGGAAGAACTTCAAGTTCCAAGCTTACTATAGAACCCGCTCACTTTCCGGAACCTACACTAGTAGGAAATAGAGAAATATGGAATTAGCACAATTAAGTACTAAGTATGATGACCATGCAAAACATGCTTTAAAAGGGACATGTTTGGCTAGAAACCATGCATTATTCCACTTTTTGAAGTATCATGAACAATTGCATAAAAGACATACAAGACAAGCATTAACATCAAGTAAGTCATAATATCACCTTTAAACAATATCAACAAGAAAACCTTTACCTTGGACCTTCACCTCAAGCAACCCTTATGCTATACCTCATGCAATGTATGGATGGCGTCCCATACCACCATCCATACTAAGGCACCACATTTAGGTCACTTAAAGTAACTTATCATTCATTTCTTTCACCTTTGCACAATATTCATACATAAGAGGTATATCATTAATTAAGACATGACAAGGGAAAATAACTTATAATATAACCCAAGTATAGCATGCATCTCGTATTAAGCATTTGAGAGCCAACATTATTTAATAACCTCATTTAGGGCACATTTATGTCACAGACATTAGGATTTTGAGAAACTCACTATGACCCTCTCCAAGCCTACTCGTGCAATGTATAGGTAGCATCCCATACTACTACCTACACTTTGTAGAACCTATCAAGAAACCATAATGAAATCTCACATGATGGAAAGTAAGCGTTTAACCGACATAGACCATGAGAGCTTGTCATGGAATCCGGTGTCATAAGTCCCCACACCGTAAAGAGGTGGTCTACTTGCCTAAGGAAGACCGGTATATATATAGCTTAATGGATCCACTAGCTACCTATGTGGGCACATAGTTTATGGGCTAAGGTAGAAGATCATTGAAACTCATGCCTAGCCATTAGGGGAGTTTCCATCTAACCAAATCCACTTGGTGCTTAGCCTACATTCCCATAGAATAGTTCGTTACCTTGACATTATCACATATGAGAGGTGCCATTGTCCTACCAACTCCAAATTACATTCATTAACACGTGAAAGGGTGCTTTAAGCCTACAATTTCAAGGTTCATTTAGGAAAGCTCATTAACTCCTCTTGAAAGGGTGCCATGGGCCTGCCGGTTCAAGTCTAATCATTAACCTTCATGGAAAGGTGCCATAGGCCTACCGACTCCAAGGTTCATTACTATCATTAATGGAAGGGTGCGATAAGCCTACCGATTCCAAGGTTCATTATTATAATGAGTGGAAGGGTGCTACTAGCCTACCGATCCGAGAATTCAACAACCAATAATATAATCATTTAAACAAGAAAATGATGCACAAGCTCTACTAATTCGAGATATGCAATACATTGGAGAATCCTTCATATTTTATCATCAACATTCATGAGTGTCAAATTGAGAAAAATCCTTTCAATAATAACACATTTACGTTCATAACATGATCACATTAGCTCCATTTAATGTCCATTCATAAAATGTCATGTAACACTTAAATTTCTCATATTATGCCTTCAAGGCCATGGTCACAATGTATAAAATAAGTAAACACCTCCACCTTTCAAGTGGATCATCATCAAGAACAATTCTACTAATAATATGAGATTAAGTCAACTTACCATCCTCCAAAGCCATAATTACCATTACTCAATTCCCAACAATTCTATCACCACAAGGTGATTCACCCATAACTTGCCCATAAGGCCACAATCCTCAATTCATCCATATACCAACAATTCATCATAAATAGGTATAGAAAACCATATAAATCAACAATACAATCCAATCTAAACACAATTTCATCAACATTAAATCATAGGCATTAAACCCACTTCATTAGCAAATTCTAGGCTTTTAATGAAAACATGGGTTCTTGAAGAAGTTTCATATAAAAATCATCTTAAAATCATAAATAGAACTTCAATTCACCAATATAATGACTTTGAAAACATTTTACCCATGAACCCATACCTAGAATAGAAAATAGAAGTTTTGTTCTTTGAAGACTTTTGAAACCCTTTTGAATGGACTCCTTGAAGGAAAGATAATCAAGGATCAAGGGTCACCATACCT
>NC_064293.1:1137504-1170988 GCF_019186545.1 Solanum stenotomum
TAAAAGATATCATCATTTGAAGTTGACCCTAAAAGTCGTAACTTTAAAAATCTGCCCCTTGCTTGTCTGTTCCAGTGGGATTACTCAAAGGCTGGTCAACTGGGCAGTCCACTAGACTAACTCGCTAGCCTAGTCCCTTGCTTGCACCCTAGGATGCTACCTAGCTCCATTTAAGTTCTAAAACAGCATAAACATCAACCTAAGCTCCCACTAACCCAAACATCAAGACTCAAGTTTATTCTATCATTTTCCGAGTCGTTACAACATCATTCTCCCCTTCTTGAAAAAGATTCATCCTAGAATCCATACCTTGCAAAACCATAGAGAGAGCAAACAAGAACAAGATCCTCATGGCATGAGGGTTAGTGTTAGCATTAACAAATCCAACACCATGCCAAGGATGCACAAACTTAACATATAACCAAGCATCCAAATGATCAACAAAGGGTCTGTAACCCATCAAAGCAAGAGATACTTGGCTAAGCAAGAAGCATTGACAAACGGGTAGAACGAAGGAACCAATACACTTAAACAAAGTCATATGTAAGCCCTCATTGGATCTATATCCAAACAAGCACAAGGCCTCCCTTATGTCAAACATCAAAAGAACACTCATACCTAAGTGCGAAGGCATAAGTAGTGTTAACCCAAGTTAAGACCCCATCCAATGCGCTAGATAACTTCAAGAGAGTAATTATTCCAAATTCATGAGTAGGTTAAAGTACATAAGTATCCCTCACCCAAATTGGTAAACATACATCATTCAAGCACATTGGATCAAGTAATAACTCCACAAATGGTGTTACTACCACACTCAGCACACTTAAAGACGACACCAGGGTCAAATGGAAAAGTATTGCATAGCATCGAGTCAATGAGACTCTCATTTGCCCAATTTATACCACTACTAACATAAGATATGCAACCCACACAAGTACGAGTATCATTATATGCAAGTATTTTAAAAGTGAAACCTCGAATCCAAACCATGTAAAACGATATAGATCATAAGCAAGAAGCTTATCCTCTTAGCATGATGGGTAGTACAGAGGTTAGCATTAAAATCCTTTAACCGAGGAGACTCAAACTCAAGGAACAACCAAATATCCTTTATTTCCATGGCTATTAAGCCCACTAATGGAGAACAAAGACAATGGTCATTCTTCTCAACAACAAGGTAGCACCACCCAAAAGATGATACTCCGACCAGTTCAAATAGCTTCATGCATTAACCGGGATCAAAAGGATAGAGGGTCCACATAACAAGGTCATACCAACAAGTGTAGACCACAAGGATACCCTGATCTACATGCAATGAACTTCTAATCCAACAAGAGATTTCATCATATGCAAAGAGATAGTAAAGGAAGGTACAAACTTTTACCTCCATGAGATGCACGTTCAACAAGATCATGCTCAGGGTAAGAAATAGAAAAAAGGGTCTAGGACCTTATCCTTCCCCACACACAATGTAGGCTCTTCAAGTGGATGGCAAAACCTCAAGAAGCGTTTTACTGCATACGGAAAGGAATTAACAATGTCAACCCCCATATGCTTGCCATTTCGACCAAACATTCCCACACAAATGCTACAATTCAACTCACTACTGAGGTCAAATATAGCTATCAAGAACTATACTGCTCTCAAGCTTCACACCACTAGGTACATCACTAGGAGTGATTTTATCATCTTCAAAAAGGATAATGTATTTAAAGATCACTAGGGAAGAATTAAAATATGCAAGTTCACCCTAGAAAAGACACATATCATCTTTAGAAGAATTTTTGAGAATAAGATCTCTATGAGCAAAGCAAGCAATCAGATCTTCCAGAAAAAGATATGCTCATAGAGTTACTCTCATTCAATTGATCAACATTATCATTAGTACCACCAATTTGCGGTTCCTTAATCAAACTACAAGAACCCTAAACCAGTGAACTACACTCACAAATAGATAGATCAACACAATCATTACAAAATAATGAGCTAGCATTCAAAGCATAGGTGTCAACACTAGGTGCACACAAATCGATGTTACTAGAAGAATCAATTCGGTCATCAATAGGATCAACTAGTGTATCCACACTCTCAATAAGCACATTATCAATATAATGTAAAGAATCAACAGGCTCACTTAAAGACAAGCTAACATTCACACTTTGTTCATTTGTAATGGCAAAAATGTTAAGTTTTGCTATTGTACCTTCACGCCCGCAAGAAAGATCTTTTGTACCTTGGATGTTGGAACATCCCATTAGTGCATCCATCACACCTTTAATTGTAGGCTCTTTGGATAGAACTTGTGTTCCTCCCTTCATTACGCTTGTACCTACATAGAATCCTTACACAGTGAAGGATAAACAATAGGGTTACGTTGATATTGTGGCACCCTATTTGAATGGGTGTTCAACCTCTCCTCCGTTCCTGATAGCCTACCCTCCACGAAGGCCATTCACTATTTTATGTTCGCCATTCTCCAACTCACATCAGCAATTGCCTCTATTATTGATTCCCCGACAACCTTCCCCTTAAGTGGGAGGGTCTCACTTCCGGTGGCCATGGTACCTAATAATTAAGACAACTCAACAAAATAACACACAACATTAGCATTAGTTAAATGAACTCACAATCACTCGTGTTTGCACACCTTTGATTGCCTCTTAAATTGGCACGGCTAATGTTAAAGATTGCTTATACTCGATTGATCATAAGGTCTGAATTTCTAATCTTGGCCGGAGTGGATTTTTGTTTAAAGAAAAATGGACGACTCGATCAAAGCAAACAGACTTGAATAAAGAAATTACTACGAAGTAAAACGAATAAAAGCACAAAAAGAAAAGCACTAACAAAGAAGTGAATTCAAGAGCCAATAGTCAACAAGTAGAGTAGTTACGAGTTGGAAATAAGTTTAGGATTCGTGACAACAAACTCGAAACAAAAGAAAAGAAACTAGGAATTAGAACCTGAGATGAAAGGGTCATAAGATGAGCTTCTGATCACCAAATGCATTGTTTTCTTCGCCTAACATGAAGTTCAATTCGCCAACTTGAAGATTGACTTGCCAAAATTGACAATCAGACAAGGCAAATCGGCGATCTGGGTGGAAGTTCGTCGATCCACCGAGTGGATTCGGCTATCAAGGTTGAGCTTACCGAATTTTCCTGTAGCACCACCAAAATGAGGTCCAACTCGGTGACCGAATTGCCCAAAGGTCGAGGAACCAAGCGGGGTAGGATATCCCCGCTTTAGCTCGCCTAATGAACCACCGTTGCAGTTGCAAACTTCCAAAATTTGAATTCTGGTGGTCCCTCTCTGCTTTTGTCCTTTAGTATTTGCCCCTTTTGGTAAATACCCTTTTGTACAAACACCTTTACACTTTATCTTTCTTCCTTTTTTGAATCAAACACCTTTTTGGAAGATTCCTCCTTCTTGAAGATTTGAATTTTCTTCAAGAACNTGAAGTTCAGTTCGCCAACTTGAAGATTGACTTGCCAAAATTGACAATCAGACAAGGCAAATCGGTGATCTGGGTGGAAGTTCGTCGATCCACCAAGTAGATTCGGCTATCAAGGCTGAGCTCGCGGAATTTTCCTGTAGCACCACCAAAATGAGGTCCAACTCGGTGACCTAATTGCCCAAAGGTCGAGGAACCAAGCGGGGTAGGATATCCCCGCTTTAACTCGCCTAATGAACCACCGTTGCAGTTGCAAACTTCCAAAATTTGAATTCTGGTGGTCCCTCTCTGCTTTTGTCCTTTAGTATTTGCCCCTTTTGGTAAATACCCTTTTGTACAAACACCTTTACACTTTATCTTTCTTCCTTTTTTGAATCAAACACCTTTTTGGAAGATTCCTCCTTCTTGAAGATTTGAATTTTCTTCAAGAACACTATGAACAAGATGAAGATCCAAAATAAAACCCTCAACGATTTTAACTCGGAATTTCACAAAATTGAGATACAAGCTCCCCTTGATATAGGAAGAAAACACCAATACTTTTATCCTCCAATTCCTTGCCAAAATCTTCAGATTTCAAAACCCATTTCCTTCTTTCTTCAAGTCATAAAGAACACCCAATTTTCAAACCCAATGGATTTCTAATCTGTTTTCACCCAAATTTCAGCTATGAACTCCTAAGGATATAGAGATCAAACCCCAATACTCAAGAGTCTCCAATTTAACCCAAATCTGAAAACCCACTAGAAGTTTTCATCCAACAATGGTAGATTCTTCAATAGATCTCCAAACTTCACCAAATCTCATATCTAAACTCAAAAAAGGTTAGAGAACACTAATCTAACCTTAGAAACTTCAAACAAGACTCAAATCAACAACATATTTTTGGGGTTTACTAGAAAAACATTTTTGACTTTTTTTTTAAACAACCCAAGACTAGAATTCGTAGGAACTATTCTAAGGCTTGCTATGATACCAAATGATGTAATTCTCAGAAGAAGAACCACAAACAACAGCGGAAAATGAGACAGATAGAAGAAGAGATACAAGATAAGAAAGAATTGGCAACTAAAGGATGTATTAAATCTAATAACCTCCAATCTAGATCCTAACAAGCACAAAATCCAGATAAATAGATAGACACAAAAAGAGGAAATAAAGAGCAACCTAAGGGTATATTAAACCCAAAGACCTCACCTCGTTAATCCGTCAAGAAGCACCTAACTCTTACGAAGACCTCGAGGGAATCAATATCCCAAGCAACCCCCGTTTCTAAACAAGGTTCAACAAAAGCTTACCAATCTTTCAAACACTCACATAAGGAGTTTAGGTTTACAACCACAATATTCAAAATCCGTCTAACCTAAAATGAACCCCTTAAGGCCTATTTATAGTTTTAGGCATTATTACATAGATGGGCCCAAAAGTGACCCAAAATGGGCCAATGGGCAAGCTAAGTCGGGCTCGCCCAATTTTATTGGTGAGTCGCTGATCAGTAGATGATGTGCACTGATCCCTTGATTCCTCCCTTGATGGCTATTGTAACTTTTGGCGGTCAGGGGGTCAATGGGCGATGCGTCGAATGTCCTTAACGCTTGCCGAATGGGCAGCCTTCTGTTGTAGCTCATTGGATCAGTTGGCGATCCTGGAGCCCTCAGAAAAGTGTCCTTTAGCTCACCGAATGGAGCACATTATTTACTTGCTCGCCCTCACTTTGTTAGGCCTCCGACACTCTAAGCTATCATCCAAGCATGGTGTTACCTAACTAGGACCTCCTTTAAGGTGCATGTGTTACCATGCAAGGCATGGAACCCCCTTTATTGGTATCCATACATTCCCAACAACCTCCATCCTTGTGAACATTCCATCAAAGCATTGAAGTTCGTGAATGGATAGCGTTGAGGGAATATGTATTAAATCATTATCTATTCAGCCAATGTGAGGGCCTCGAGGTTGATATTGTTGTTCCATCTATTATTGACCGAGCGATAGCTGGGACATTGGTTCCATTAAGGAGGAATTTTAAGTACAACGGGAGATGATCATGGCCCATAGGTTTCCATTGGATGCCCTCACCAGTTGGGTTGAGGTATGTAGGACGTTAGATGGTGGCTCTACATATGTGAAAGCCTTGAAGGCTGATATTGCTGGACTCCGACGTGATGTGGATGACTTGAAGTCAACTGACTTCTCGATGATGTGGGGAAATGTAGATCTTCCTGAGGACTCAAGTTTTATTATGCCAGCTGCTTCTGAGATCCCTCTGGCTACTGTGACCGGAGATGCTGCTACAACTGATAATGATGGAGAGTCTGAAACAACACAGATGGATGAGAAGGAGCTAGAGGCTTGTGATGAGACAATGTTCGAGGATTTAGAGGACTTGAACGGTGACTTGGTACTAATGGTCACAAAGGGTTCACTATGTGACACATCTATGATTGGCTCTAGTGGGTCTCAACCCACAAATGAGAATGTTGCAAAGACCTCTGGAGCTGGAGTCGAGCCGAGCACTAATGCCCAGGTTGAGGCCACCCAGGTACATAGAGTTCACCTCTAGCCTAGCCTGACAGGGGGATTTTTACTCTCCCTCGATCTTATTTACTATTGATACATTCCGTTTCTTATTTAAATTGAGGACACTGTGTAGTTATATTTGTGAGGTGAAAGTATTTTGATACCTAGCCTCTTGGTTTTATTTTATTTTTATTTTGTTCTTTGGGATATTTTGTTGTTTTTTTTGTTTTCTTTTTGTATGAAACTTCTCCATGATTGTTTTAATAGTGAATGTTTGCTTGGAATCATTAGTCTTTCTATTGATTTGTTGATTACTATGTGATTGATGTTCTCTTGTACATTTGAGTGTCGGTTGTGATCAATATCGATGACTTGAATAGTTCTCTGTATGAACAATATGTTGTGGAACTCCAACGATGCAATTTTAGTTGCATAATTCTTGTGTGAGTTCTTAGCATCTCATTATGACTAGTCGTATGGTCGATGTGAGTATTGTAATGACAGTTGCACGCAAGCTTAGCTTGTATAGCAATAATCGATGATTGTGTTGAATGCCTTATGTGGTGAGGCTTACATTAAATATGTGCATGATGATACTTACGACATTCCTCGTTGGTCCAAATGACTAACTTTGGTGAATGAAGGAAATGATCTTGGGCATGAACTCTTTAAAGTGAACCTAATTGCTATATCATTGTGTGACCACCTTGTGCGTGTGTGAACCTAGCTTGGCACCAGTTGAGCCTAACCTTTTCTTTGGACGAAACATGAACACAAATGGCCTTGTTCTCCCCACCTAAAACCTACATGAAGCATTGGTTTATTTGAATATCCCACTTAAGCCAAAATCCTAAGTTGGGGGTGTGGTAAGAATGAGGAAAAAATCGAGCAAGAAGTTTGTGAAGTTCATCCTTGAAAGAATGTGTGGAAAAAATGATGGAACACCTCCATATAAAAATAAAAAAATAAAAAAAATAAAAAAAGTGAAAACAGAAAAAGAAAGATTGAATTTGTGTCCATTATGCAATGTTATGGAAATAAAAGGGGTGTCTGATGACCTAGAACAAAAGTTTTCTGTGCTAAAAATAGGCCAAGGATGAGTTATGAAAATGAAAAGAATGAAAGAAGAGGAAAAAAGAAGTGAAATTTGACCCATGATTCATGAAGGTAGAAGTCACTAAGCCAAAATTATCATACCCTTACCCTCATCCTAATTACAAGCCTTGAAAAACCTTTGTGCTCTTGCATGACCTGAGTGATGTGTTGGTTGGAAAATACGGGCAAGCTTATGGATAAAATCATATATTGTTTTCTTATTGGGAGAGTGAGAGATGATTTTGCTTCCTTAATTGCGATCCCTGATTTTCTTTGTTAGAGCATGGAATAATTTTTGATGTGAGGGCATTCGAATACTCTTACTGGGCATTAATTTTCATTTGAAGTGAGCATTGTAAGCTTGAACTCTATTCGCGGACAATGAGTTATAGTTTCAAACTTTTAGTGCACAAATGAACATTGTCTGCGTAGATTTAACCTTGTGTGCATTCATATTAAGTCTCAAGGAGAACTATTTGTAGACATCCCTATTGGCCTAATTTGCCTTATGTTTTACTTGAGGACAAGCAAAAGTTTAAGTTGGGGTGTTGAAAAGTCACGAAATTTTGACTCATTTAGGGCTTACTATTCAATGAATTAGTGTCCGCAATGCCTATTTTGTGCTCATAACTGATGTTCATGTGTTTATATGCAGCAATGAAGGCTTAAGAACAAGGCGAGGACATTATGATGCGAAAAGGAGCGAAAAAGTTTGAAAGGCTGAAGAAAAGAGAAGATGGAGCTCGCAAAAGCCACTCATCGACTCACAAAGTGACCCTCTAGCTCACCAAATCTTCTAGCAAAGTAGCCCATGGATCAAGCCAACTTTGTGAGTGGAAGTACACTTCGCTGATACGCCAAATGGGACGGCGAAAGCGATCCATCTCGTCGAGTTTTCCAGAGCAATTTGATACATGAGTTAAGTTAATTGGCTAGAAGACGTGCACTTCGGTGGATCGCCGAGTCGTTTAGCGATCCCGGCTAATGCCAACAATTGGGCTTCGTGCTGAGATTTTTAGGAAGTTCTTGGAAACATATAAATTGATTTTTTTTAAAAGAGAAGAAGAGGTTTCTAGACAATGTATTGCCAATTTTAAGAGCTTTTTACATATCTTTACATTGTTGAATACTCTTTGAGAGGATTTTGATGTTGGGTTTGAGAACTTAGGATTCTAGTCTTACTTTTGGCATTGAGAATTGCATATTGTTATCAAATTTGAATGGATAATCTTTTTGATAATCATTTCTAACTTTTTGCTATGTTTGTCTAAAACCCCATTCTCTTAGGAGTGTTGTTATGTAATCGAATACATAAGTTAGCTTATGGGTATTGTTAATTGTTGAACTTAATGTTCTTTTGAAATGGATTCAATTGTTTATTCATATTTTAATTGATGAACTAAAGTTGTAAATTCGTTTCTATCTTAGCTCTCTATGATTGCTTGAGAAAGATGCTTATAGTAGAGTGAGTTATTGATAGTTGTATTGATTTGCATCTTTACAACCCATCTTGAGAAATTGGGTTTAACTAAGTACTTGTGTATTTTCGTATTGCTTAGCTTGTTGAGGTCGAGAGAACTCACTCGAAATAAGATAGTTGATCTAGAGATAGCTATTATATTAAAAATCTATCCTACCCATTGAGATTCAACAACTTAAAGAAGTTAATAATTACCCATTAAGGGAAATTAGAATTCGATTTCTCACACTCCTAAGGTCCTCTCTCCAATCGTTCAGTTCTCGTGTTAATTACCTTTGTTGAAAATTGGTTTCTAAATCCCCCCATTTGATATTGATCATTAAAACTTCTCGATTTATTTTATGTTGCACAACCTTTTGCTTCTACAAAAGATTAGAACACATCTTCACTTCGTAATTGAATTCTTTACCGCTTCACTCCCTGTGGGATTGACCCCAAATCATCATTGGGTTTATACTTGTTAGCGACCTCCTACAATTTGATTCGGCAGAAGTGTAGTTGAGCGTTATCAATGACCCATAATAGACTGCTTCTTACCATAACCCAATCAAATTTAGGAAGTGTCTTTATTGCAACATGGGCATGCTAATTTTTTTTTTCGTACTCCATCTAGATAAATTTCCATATGTTGGAAAGTCATTGATTGTCCACAATAAAGAAGCGTGTAACTTAAAATTTGTTCTAGTAGATGCATCATAGGTCTCAATACCAATTTCTTACAACTCATTCTATTCCTTTATTAAAGGCTCAATATATGTATCAATTGCATCTCCTGGACCATTGGGACACGGAATAAGCATTGGCAAAATAAATTTTACTGCTTCATACACAACCAAGGTGGTAAATTATAAGGAATAAGAACCACATGCCAAAATCTATGTTCAGTTTTTGAATTATGAAATGGTTGAAATCCATCACTAGCAAGTCCAAGTCGAACATTACGAGGCTGAACCGCAAATGTAGGATGAAGTAAATCAAATGACTTCCCTGACATTGAATCAGCCGGATGCCTCATTATCCCATCACCAACTGTTTTATCCTTGTGCCATGTCATTAGAATAGATGTCTTTGTAGTCATAAATAACCTCTAAAGTACAGGCTTTAAAGGAAAATAACATAAACTCTTTAATGCCATCTTTTTACCTTTTATATTCTTTGTTTCCCCACTAAGTGTATTCTTTTTCCATCTAGATGCACCACAAACTTTGCAAAAATCCAGTAAGCTATCCTCCTTCCAGTAGAACATGCAATCATAAGCACAAGCATCAGTCTTGTTGTAGGAAAGCCCGAGTTCTTGAATTATCTTCTTTGCCTCATCATATGAATTCGGCAAATTGGCGCCATCAGGCAGCAACTCCTCTTTCAACATTTTCAATAACATTGTAAATGATGCATTACTCAAACGACCCATACTTTTGATATGAAGCAATTTGATCAAAGAAGAAAGATTTCAAGCTTTTCAATTTTGTATAAGGGAAACTCGAAATCCTTCAATAGGTTGTAGAATTTCCATGCTTCAACATTTGGTTCCTCCTCAAGTAAATCATCACAATCAGTATGTGCAGTTCCTCCTTCAAGATTAGGATATAAATCTCTCAACAGATCTTCTACTTCATCTTCACTCTCACATTCTTCTACTTCATCACCATCTTCATCTTCTGTTGAATCTTAAGATTCTGATTCTAATTGTGATACACTCACCCAAACGTTCTCCATGATGATACCAAAAAGTATAATTGCAAATTATTCCATATACTATCAAATGTGTCTCAACTATTTTACGAGTTCCTAAAGTTGTATTGTAACAATTGACACATGGACATCGTATTTCATATTCATCTCGTGTTTTCTGAAAAGCATAATCCAGAAACTTTTGCACACCGAGTGAGAAGGTTTCATCGAGTCGATTATCAACAAATTGCATCCACTGCTTACTAGGTACCATAAGCTTTAAGAGTACATAAAATTTAGATTAAAAAAAAGATCAAGGATAAGAAAAATACTAAGATCCACACAACTAGTTATAATCAGATCCACACAAATTATCTTTGTAAGACCAAATGAAAAAGACTTCCTAGACTAATTTTTAATCCTCAATAATATTTTATGTTGTTGGTGGAATAACCAAGCTAAAGTTTGTATCTTTGTCAATTTTGAAAAGTTTTACCCACTTTCATAGATTTTTTTAAATTCAATTTCTCTTATTCCAGTTGTTGTTGCTAATTTTTATAATAAAATAGAAGAGTTAATTACCACTATTATATATATATACACCTGCAAACTGATAGACATAATATATTCTACTCTTTTTTCAAACTTTCTTAAAGTTACATATTACCATGATCAAGAAGGAAAACAAAAAAGACTCAATTTTGGAAATGTATGTTCGTATTCATAGACAAGGTAGAAATAACAATGCTCTTAACAAATGTGATTATTCAGGACCCCTTGCATATCTAGTTCCTATCAACGTTATTGCTTACTCTAGAAAAGCTAAAGTTTGTGTTAAATTGGAGGCAAGCCTATAGGATTAAGCCTCCAACATGTGTGGTTAAGGCATACACTGATGGTAGTTTCAATACTTATAAATTAAAAGGATGGCATTGGAGATGTTATCAAAAGTGCGAGAGGGGATCTCATTATGGCTTTCTCAATATCGACTCAATGCACTAGCTATAATGGGGAAGAAGCTGAAATGGATACGTGTGGTAGTGAATAGTACATTGATAATGACTTTAGAAATGTGCATCTCAAACTTGATTCTTTAATATATTTTTTTGACATGATCAGCATTCAACAGTCAAGAAACTTCCAACCTCAACCTTAGAAATACTATTCAGATTTTGAAGACTGAAGACATGGAAATTATGTACTATTATAGGAAGGCAACAAAGTTGCGTACTTCATGGAAAAAATGTCATCTAATAGTACCTTCTTTGAATTTTTCTTAAGATTTTAGTTAGAATTAAACATGGATTTCAATGTAATAGATGATCACCTGCTATTCGATTTTTGTCTCTTTTGAAAAATTAACTGAATGTCTAAATCTGTAATTAGACTTAAATGATACCCATCATAGTCATTTAAACTAATCAATCCAAAAATAGCACTTGGGAATTTATATTTATATTCAAAGAAATGTCATTGAATACTTAAACAAAAGGAATAGATTAATACCCCATTACTGTGAATAAGTAAGAAAATTATGAAAGAAATACAACAACTCGATCGGACGATGAACCTACCTGAAATTTTGTCTTGAGGAAAGCTGTGTTGGATTCTATTTCGAGCAAAGCAGCAACAACTCGATCAAAAGATGAGCCGACCTAACAACAACTTGATTAGAAGATGAAGAGACCTAAAATTTTCTGTCACGCAAAGCTGTGATGGATTCTATTTCTAGTAGAGAAGTAACAACTCAATCAGAAGATGAACCGACCTGATATTGTCTCGAGAAAAGCTGTGATGGATTCTATTTCGAGTAGAGAAGCAACAACACGAGGAAGAAGAAGACACCTTTATCAATTTAATGGAAGAATGTCGTTGTGATTAGGGCAGACAACAACAATACAAGGAAGAAGACACCTCTATTGATTCAAGGGCCGAGCATCGTTGAGAATAGGGCAGAACACATTCATGAGTTGAAGTGGTGATCTCAAGATATTAGAGAAACTTTTAGGACAAGTTTCTATTTTGAGAAGTAGATAGTTTTTTTATCTTACTTTAAGAATTAATTTTTTAGCACCTAAAATTTTGTTAAAAGAAAAGTTTTCATATGGCAAAAAAGTCTCCTGCTAAAGCCTCAATACCCCGAATTACATTTTAGGACTAGTTAGTAACTCTTTTAGGGACCGGATTTAAAATCTTCACAACAATATATACCAATAAGGACCAAAATATAATCTCGTCCCAATAGATATACTTTTAGAAATAAAAATATTGACTCGTCCGTAAATGTTGGTCTTAATTAATATGTTTTCTTGTCGTGTGGATATTGGTTCGTCATGTCTTCTTCTCGCTCCCAGGTGGCTTCTTTTCCAGAATGTTTCCTCCAAAGTACCTTTACTAAGCGGATTCTCTTATTTCTAAGTTTTTTACTTCCCGAGCTTGAATAGGGATATGTTTTTCTTTATACGTCACATCAGGATTAACCTCATTAAGTTTAACTGGAATGACATGATATGGATTAGAACGATATCTTCTGAGAATAGAAACATGGAATACATTGTGGATCTTGTTTAAGTCAGGCAAAGGTTGTAGCAAACCAACTGGGACCTAGTGTTCTGCCTTTACTTGCTGACAAATGAAACATTCTGAAATGAATTAGGCAATGTCTCTCTTCATATCATTCCACCAGTACTGTTCTTTGAAGGTCTGGTACATCTTTTTACCTCTAGGATGCATTACATATGACGAAATATGTGCTTCATTCATGATTTCTCTTATTAAATTTTCATCATTAGGGACACATAACCTATATTGATAAAAGAACGTGACATCCTCCGTTAATACAAAATCAAGTTTTTCCCCATTTTGAACTTCTCTAGTCAATTTTATGAGTTTGTCATATATAACCTTTTTGCTTCTTTCACATGTTCAAATAATATTGGCTTGACTTTTAAATTAGCTGTAACTAAACCATTTGAATCANATAACCTATATTGATAAAAGAAGGTGACATCCTCCGTTAATACAAAATCAAGTTTTTCCCCATTTTGAACTTCTCTAGTCAATTTTATGAGTTTGTCATATATAACCTTTTTGCTTCTTTCACATGTTCAAATAATATTGGCTTGACTTTTAAATTAGCTGTAACTAAACCATTTGAATCAAGTGCAAAAAAACATTCATGGCTCTTAACCCAAGAAGCAAGGGCAAAGGACGAAAAGCTAAGCTTGTGAAGGAGTTTCAACTTAAGGCATCTACAACCACATTGGCTTTACCGGGACGATAGTCAATCGTGCAGTCATAATCGTTGATGAGTTAAACCCATCTACATTGTCTTAGCTTCAACTCCTTCTGTTTACGCAAGTACTTTAAGCTCTTGTAATCGGTGAATATATGGTATATTTCTCCATACAAATAATGTCGCCATATTTTTTAAAGCAAACACTATAGCAGCAAGTTTAACTTCATGAGTAGGATAATTCAATTCATGTGGTTTTAATTTCCGAGAGGCATAAGAAATAACATTCCATTCATATCAAAACACATCCCAAACCACGCTGATAACCATCACTATATATTACATACTCTTTCCCTTCAATTGGTAGAGTAAGTATAGGTGCTTGTGTCAACAAGGATTTGAGAGTTTTAAAGCTCTCCTGGCATTCGTCATCCCAAGTAAACTTTACTTTCTTCTTCAAGAGTTAAGTCAAAGGGGAGGCAACAATAGAGAAGTCTTTCACAAATCTTTTATAGTATCCTACTAAGCACAAGAAACATCTTACCTCAGTCAGACTTTTAGGAGGTCTCCATTGAACAACTACTTAAATTTTACTAGGACCCACCTTCACACCTTCGATTGATACAGCATGTCCCAGAAAAGACACTTCATTAAGAAAAAATTCACACTTGGAATGTTTAGTGTAAAGTTCTTTCTCCTTCAAAATCTTCAAAACAATCGAGAGGTGTTTATCATGGTGTTCACTACTTTTGTAAAATATTAAAATACCATTTACAAAAACCACCACAAACTGATCAAGATAAGGCTTGAGTACTTCATTCATTAGATACATGAATATCACATGAGCATTTGTCATTCCGTATGGCATCACATAAAAAATCATAATGACCATACCGAGTTTTAAAATCCATTTTAGGAACATCTTTCCACAGTTGGTGATATCCAGACCTTTAATCAATCTTTGAGAACAATTTAGCACCTTTTAGTTGGTCAAAAAAATCATCGATCCTTGGAAGTGCATATTTATTGTTGATTGTTATTCTATTCAATTGTCTATAGTAAATGCAAAGTCTAAGATTGCCATCTTTCTTCATTACAAAAAAAAACATGGGCTCCCAAAGAAGAAACACTAGGGTGGATAAAAACTTTCTTGAGAATTTCTTGCAATTGAGCTTTCAATTATCTTAATTCTGTTGGAGCCATTCTGTAAGGAGTAATATAAATAGGGGTAGATCCAGGTATAAGCTCGATCAGATATTCAACCTCTCTTTCCGGGGGCAACCCAGGAAGATTTTCTGGGAAGACTTCTGGAAAATCACAAGCAACAAGTACGTTCTTGATGCATTAACTCTCCAACTGTGTATCAACTATGTAAGTAAGATATGCACCACAATGTTGATGAATCCACCTTCTTCCAAAGGCCACATAAATAATTGTAGATGTCAATGGTCTTTCACCTTGTACGATGATGTGAGAAAATGTAGGATCTTGAAAAGTCATATGCTTTGACCTACAATCTACCGGTACATGATATTTATACAGCCAATCGATCCCGATAATAAAATCAAAATCTATGAAAGACATTTAAATCAAATTAGTACGTAATATTAGGTTTTGAATTATGAAGGGAGAAACTTGGTAAATTTTATTACACACAACTTGTCAACCGAAACGACTTTCAACCAGAACATTATAATTAAGTATCATGAGTTAAAGTACACCCTAGACGTGACATGGCATATAAGACCCTGAGAGGCCTTACACAAGCAACATAGCATACATCATACAAGATAATATAATTGAAGAGTCCAAATTATAACATTTCATATAAATGAGTTTTTGAATCAAAGCAGAAGTCTAATATTTGTTTCAAAAAGCCATGTACATCATGAGAGAAGTGATTGAGACGTAACCCATACATCATATAGAAACTCTAAAAATGGAATGGCATACAACTATAAAAGTGACATCATCCTAGAAGTATGAGGACTGGCCAAGCATTCAAATCTCTAATGCAATAAACTAGCCACGAACAGAAGAAAAAGAATCGCCATTCCCTACATTAGTGAAACAATATAGGCACACATATGCATTATTACATGGAAATTGTTGTGTTTTAAAAGGCGTGAATGGAAAATGAAGAGTTGCGACTTTTATGAAGAGTTGTGACTTTTATGAAAAGTTGCGACTTTTATGAAGAGTTGTGACTTTTATGAAAAGTTGCGACTTTTATGAAAAGTTGTGACTTTTATGAAAAGTTGTGACCTTTCCGAAAGATTGTGACTTTTCCAGAAGTTTGTGACATTTCCAGTAAGGCACAATCAAAACCTTTTCACACTACCCTTTGTTTTCTATAAATTGAGGGATTTTGTCACGCCCCAGACTCAAGGGCGCAACTGGCTCCTAATGCCAGAACTCAGGCTCGAGCTGACCCTGCTGAACCATCTGCTAGTAGCGCATGGCAGCCACAAATAGTCAAGAAAACAAATAAGTATATCTTGGCTTAAAATTAAGCACTCGGTCGGTAAGGCCCATGTCAACTGATCTATAAAGGAAACAGCTACTCCTAGGAAATAATAAAAATAAATAGACAATTAGCACAGAAGTCCTGATTGGGCCGTCGAGGCCACCATGATATCTATACCAAAACTAAAAACAGGTAAGTATCAGTACAATACACCAAATAGCTCACAAGCTTCAGCAAACCAACAACATAGGCTAGCATGGCCATAACGTAGCTATAAACCCCACACACTAGTCTGCAAGCATCTAAGAGTAGTAAAGATTGGTTGGACAGGGCCCCAGCCTACCCATGAGAATATATACAACAAAAGGTAACAAACCTCCCAATTATGGCAGCTCCGGAGGAAAGGGGCTGACCAATCGAATAAAAGTCAATCTTGCTGATAAGGAGGTCTACTCGATCGTCTGTCAGGACCTGCATGCATGAATGCAGCGCCCCCAAGGCAATGGGGAGTTAGTACAAAATAATGTACAGAGTATGAAAGGCAATAGACTATGATGAGGTATCCTGATATACTGGAATAATCTGATAAATAAATTAAGGATAAGATAATTGTATTGACCTGCTTCTATATCTGAATTTATCAAAAATAATAAAACAACAACCTAACCAAGCCCCCATAAGCTCAGTAGGTACAAACAGCACACAAGACCACCTACTTAGGCCCCCATAAGCCCGGAAGGTGCCAATCAGCCTGTATACCCCTTTCGGTAGTCCCCTAGCCCCACAGGCAGTCACATAGCCCTCTTAGGCATCAACATAATATATAGACAACTCATAGCCCTCTTAGGCAACAACATGGCCCTGTAGGAAGCACTAACCTTCTTAGGCGTCAATATATATCCCTGTAGGCAACTCATAGCCCTTCTAGACATCAATATAGCCCCGTAGGCAACTCATAGCCCTTTTAGGCATCCATATAGCCCTGTAGGCAGAACATAACCCTACTAGGCATAGATCACATTCCTGCAGCTAACCACAATAGCCCAAAGGCAACAATAACAATCCAACAGCTAAAAGTGAGCAATTTAGTTATAGGCAACCTATACAAATAGCCTCTAAGTCATGTCCAACATACGAATGTTACTACTGAATAAGAATCCCGATAAGAGAGGATTATACGCACTCGAGCATCCAACAATAAACAATAATGGCTACAAGTATAACAACGATAACAACTCAATTACATTGCTCCTAAGCTTTAAGGAAACATGCCATAGGAAGAGAATAGCCTTAACATACCTTTTTCGCTAAATTCACGTGGCCTAACGACTTTACCTCATAACTCCCTTGATACTACAACAAGGTAGGACCATAATCAACCACAAAAATAAAAGATACCATGACAATACGATAAAAAATATGTATTTCCATCGCAAATTGTTATTTGTTGCTTATAAAAGCTAGAGTCGATGAAACAATGGTCTTAGCTCGATCTTAGGTTTTAATTCACCTCAAAACCTTCAAATATATTCAAACCCCTGCTGTCCCAACACTAAATATGCTACGCAATCGATAAAACAAATTATACCACGATGATGAGCCCAACGTGTATAACAACTTTCGTCAAGGACTTAAGTCGAGAAAATCTATACTTCACTTGATCCTAGAAATGGGTTTCTCTAATTTCTCTGGTTTTTAGCTTAAAAATGAAGAAAAATGTCGAAGGAGAAGATATATGTAACATTCCACCGACTTAGGGCCCCACCTCACGTGCCAGCTTGCGCAGTCCCATGAAAATGAGAATATCTCTCTATTTTGAAGTCGTATGAATAAACGGTTTGATGCGTTGGAAACTAGACTCGTACACCTTCGATTTCATAGCTTGCGGGGACCACAACTCTTAATATATTAGGAGAAAACGTCCGAGACATTTGACTCAAATATCAGACAAATCTTTAAAAAGGAATTTACGGTAACTTTCGCCAACTTTTATTTTGCCACATATCTAACTTCAAAACTTTGGATACAACACTTGAACACTTAAAATATCACATTACACATCATTTTTAATTTATTACTCACCCTCCTTGTCTTTCCACGAAGATACGAGTTAATTTAGACGTTTTGAAAAGTCGGGGTGTTACATTCGTCCCCCTTTAGAAACATTCATCCTCGAATGAAAAATCTGAGGCACAATGTTCAGTCCTTAGGATTTGCCAGAATTTAGGCAGTTTATCGTTTGTAAATGTCACTATCCAGGAACCTGAAATGCAAAATTTCTAACCTAGGCATCTCACATGACAACATAAATAGCTAAGTGTTATAGCTCCACCACAATAGTGCGAGCATACATACAACGACAACCCCAATAATAATAAGCAATAGTATATATATATATATAGGTATCTTACCTTACTTCCCTAATATAAACTGATATGACATCACCCTGGGATATGAAACAAGTGAGGATATTTGGACCTCATGCCATCCTCAGCTTCCCAAGTCACCTTTTCTCTGTTTTTATTCCTCCACAATACTTTAACCGAAGCCACCTCTTTGGTCCTCAATTTACGAACATGCCGATCTAATATAGCAACTGGAGTTTCCTCGTAGGACAACTCCTCTGTGATCTGAACATCCTCAATTGGGACAACCCGAGAAGGGTCTCTTACAGACTTTCGATACATGGAAAACTAGATGAACAGATTTTAGCCCTGAAGGCAGTTCTAACTCATAAGCCACACGTCCTACCCTCCGAAGGATCTGGTATGGCCCAATGAATCTTGGAGTAAGCTTTCCTTTTTTTCCAAATCGCATAACACCCTTCATAGGCAAGACTTTTAAGAATACCCAATCATCAACACAAAACTCTAAGTCCCTTCGTCGTACATCTGAGTATGACTTTTTGTCGACTTTGAGCTGTTAGCAACCTCTCCCGAATGAGCTTAACTTTCTCCACTGTCTGCTGGACAAAATCGGGTCCAATCAACCCTGACTCACCTACCTCAAACTATCCAATGGGGGATCTACATTTTCTCCCATACAATGCCTCATAAGGTGCCATCCTAATGCTAGAATGATAACTATTATTGTATGTGAACTCAATAAGAGGCAGGTGGTCATCCCAATTTCCCTTGAAGTCTAGCGCGCACGCCCGTAACATAGCTTCGAGTGTCAAAATTGTTCGCTCAGCCTGGCCATCTGTCTAAAGGTGAAAGGCGGTACTAAGATTAACCTGTATCCCTAATCCTTTCTGGAAGGACTTCCAAAAATTGGCGGTAAATTGTGCTCCTCTATCAGATATAATAGATATTGGGACACCATGTAGCCTAACGATCTCTCTAATATAGAGCCCTACATAGTCTTCGGTCAAAAAAGTAGCCCTGACTGGTAAGAAGTGGGCAGATTTTGTTAGTCTGTCAACAATTACCCAAATAGAGTCAAACTTGCGACACGATTGAGGTAACCCTATAATAAAATCCATATTAATTGCTTCCCACTTCCACAAAGGAATGGCTATTTCCTGAACTAGCCCAGCGGGATTTTGGTGCTCAACCTTCACCTGTTGGCAATTAGGACACTGTGCCAAAAATTTAGCAACGTCCTTTTTTATCCCGTGCCACCAATAGATCTGTTTAATATCATGGTACATCTTCGTCGAACCAGGGTAAATAGAATAACGGGAATGATGTGCCTCTTTCATAATTCGATGTCGAAGCCCTGCAACATTTGGAACACACAATCGACCGCTATATTTGAGGACTCCATCTTCTGCTATATCAAATGCTAAAGACAGTGGATCCTGAGCCTTGGCTCTAATCTGCTCTAAGCTAGGATCCTCTTATTGCCATGACTTTACTTCTACAACTAGAGATGATACGGCTGTGTCCTGAATTGTTACCCCACTATCTTCTGCCTCTAACAATCTGACTCCCAAGCTAGCTAACTGATGCAGCTCTCGCACTAGCTCCCGCTTCTCAACACCAAAATGGGATAAACTACCCATAGATCTTCGACTGAGGGCATCGGCTACCACATTTGCCTTTACTGGATGATAAAAAATATCCACGTCGTAGTCTTTCAGTTACTCAAGTGATCGACGTTGTCACAAATTTAACTCATTCTGTCTAAATATATATTGAAGACTTTTATGATCTGTGAAGATGTCAACATGAACACCATACAAATAGTGTCTCCAGATCTTTAATGCATGCACAACTGCAGCTAACTCTAAATCATGGGTCGGATAGTTCTTCTCATGTTTCCTCAACTGTCTTGAAGCATATGCGATAACCTTAGCATGTTACATTAGAACACATCCCAACCCAACCCCAGAAGCATCACAGTACACCGCATAGCCTTTTGAACCCTCTGGCAATGCTAGAACTGGTGCTGATGTCAACCTGTCCTTTAGCTCCTGGAAACTATGCTCGCAAGCCTCAGTCCACTGGAACTTAGATGCTTTTTGAGTCAGCTTCGTTAATGGTGCTGAAAGTGAAGAAAACCCCTCTACAAACCTTCTGTAGTACCCAACTAACCCCAAGAAACTACGAACCTCAGTTGGAGACATAGGTCTGGGTCAAGTTTTTACGGCCTCAATCTTTTGTGTATCAACCGCAATACCTGCATCTGATACAATATGGCCTAAGAAAGCGACAGAGTTCAACCAGAACTCACACTTAGAAAACTTTGCATAAAGTTCTTGATCTCGAAGAACCTGAAGGACTGCTCGCAGATGATTTGCATGCTCAGCTTTTGAACGTGAATACACCAAAATATCATCAATAAATACAATCACAAACAAGTCTAAATACGGCCTGAATATACTATTCATCAGGTCCATGAACACTGCTGGGGCATTAGTTAATCCAAAAGACATCACCAAGAACTCAAAGTGTCCATATCTAGTTCTAAAAGCTGTCTTTGGAATGTCTTTCTCCCGAACTCGTATCTGGTGGTAACCTGATCTTAAATCAATCTTCGAGAAGCACTCAGCACCTTGTAACTGATCAAACAAGTCATCGATCCTCGGAAGGGGATACTTATTCTTTATAGTCGCCTTATTTAGCTGTCGATAATCGATACACATTCTTAGTGAGCCATCTTTCTTCCTCAAGAATAACACTGGTGCACCCCATGGTGAAGCACTAGGTCTGATAAAGCCTTTATTCAGCAAGTCTTTCAGCTGATCCTTCAACTCTTTTAGTTCAGCAGGAGCCATTCTATAAGGAGGGATAGATATGGGTTGTGTACCTGGTAGCATATCGATAGCAAAATCAATTTCTCGTTCTGGAGGGATACCAGGAAGTTCCTCTGGAAATACATCTAGAAACTCATTAACTACCGGAATAGACGGAAACATCGGTGGTTCTGCATCTATATTATGAACACGAACAAGATGATAAATACAACCCTTAGTAATCATCCTCCTCGCCTTAAGATAGGAAATAAACCTACCTTTTGGCGTTGCTGTAACGCCTTTCCATTCCCGAACTGCCTCTCCTGGAAAGTGGAATCTAACAATCTTTGTTCGACACTCAACATTAGCATAACAAGATGCTAACCAGTCCATACCCATAATGACGTCGAAATCGACCATCTCTAGCTCTACGAGATCTACAAAGGTCCGATGGTCGATAATTTCTACCGTGCAACCTCGATAGACTCTCTTGGCAACAATAGACTCACCAACTGGGGTAGATACAATAAAGTGTCGATCTAATCACTCTAAGAGCCTTCAGTATGTGTTCACCCAGAAAGAGTTGAATCTTTGCCAATGGAGATGGCTTGACTTCCTCAAGGATTATGATATAAGTGTGCATTACCATCCTGATAAGGTCAACGTAGTGGCAATTCTCTTTGCAGATTATCTCTGGGTAGTGTAGCACATGTTGAGGAAGAAAGAAAAGAACTAGCAAATGATGTTCACATGCCTGCTCGCTTGGGAGTTGGTCTTATGAGCATATCAGATGGTGGTATAATAGTTCAGAATGGGTCAGAATCTTCATTGGTAGCGGAGGGTGATCTGATATTGCTTCAACTAAAAGGTGTAGTTCATTAGCAGAGAGTTGAGGTTTTCTCCGAAGGGGGAGTTGGTGTGCTTTGCTATCAAGGTCGATTATGTGTTCCTAAGGTGGGTGAATTGAGATAACAAATTCTTGCAGAGGCCCATAACACCAGGTATTCTATTCATCCAGGCACCACTAAGATGTAACGTGATTTTTGAAATGTCTTTTGGTGGAATGGTATGAAAAGGGATATAGCGGATTTTGTGGCTAAGTGCCCTAATTGTCAGCAGGTGAAGGTAGAACGTATAAAGCCAGGAGGTATGACTCAAGATATTAACATTCCTACATGAAAGTGGGAAGTGATCAACATGGACTTCATTACAGGTTTACCTCGTACTCGCAGGCAGCATGACTCCATTTGAGTGATAGTTGACAGAGTTACNCACAGGTGAAGGTAGAACATATAAAGCCAGGAGGTATGACTCAAGCTATTAACATTCCTACATGAAAGTGGGAAGTGATCAACATGGACTTCATTACAGGTTTACCTCGTACTCGCAGGCAGCATGACTCCATTTGAGTGATAGTTGACAGAGTTACTAAGTTTGCGCATGGCTGTCAAGACTACAGATTCGGCAAAGGACTACGTTAAGCTTTACATTAATGAGATAGTCAGGTTGCACGGAGTTCCTCTATCTATCATCTAAGATATAGGTCCTCAGTTTACCTCTCATTTCTGGAAGTCATTTTGGAAAGGTCTTGGTACTCAAGTTAATCTTAGCACAACATTTCATCCACAGACGGATGGTCAGGTAGAGCGTACCATTCAGAATTTAGAGGACATGTTCAGAGCTTGCGTGATCGACTTTAAGGGTAGTTGGAATGATCACCTTCCTCTTATAGAGTTCTCCTATAATAATAGTTACCATTCCAACATTCAGATGGCCCCTTATGAGGAATTATATGTGCGTAGATGTAGATCTCCAGTTGGTTGGTTTGAAGTAAGTGAAGCAACCTTGATAGGACCGGATTTGGTTCATGATGCCATGGAAAACGTTCAGCTCCTTAGAGATAGACTTAAGACAGCCCAGAGTCGCCAGAAGTCCTATCCAGATGTAAGGAGAAGGGACTTGGATTTCCAAATTGATGATTAGGTTTTCCTGAAAGTGTCACCTATGAAGGGGGGTGATGAGATTTGGCAAGAAAGGGAAGCTCATTCCTAGATATGTAGGCCCTTACAAGATCTTTAAAAGAGTTGATAAAGTTTCTTATGAGTTAGAGTTACTAGCAGCAGTGCATCCGGTTTTTCACATTTTGTTGTTGAAGAATTGTGTGGTTGATCGAGCATCTATAGTACCATTGGAAAGTGTGGTTGTAAAGGATAGTCTTACTTATGAGGATATGCCAATTGAGATGCTTGATCGTTATGTTTGAAGGTTGAGAAACAAAGAAGTCGCTTCAGTTAAGGTTTTGTGGAAGAGTCAATCCGTATAGAGAGCTACTTGGGAAGCAGAAGCAGCTATGAAGTATCCTCATATCTTTCCTTCCGATTCCATTCCAGCTTGAGGTAATAGTTCCTCTCCAATTTCTCAGTCATTCATGTGTAGTTTAAGTCTTGCTATCATGTTCCTTAACGCGTACTTGCATTTTCAACGTATTTGCATGTTTTTGGAACTTAGTTCGGTTAGATTTTAGTTTCCAGTATTTAGTGGTAGGCAGCTCTTCCCCTCCATATCCAGGTAGTTTGCACTTCATTCAAGGATGAATGTTCCCAAGGAGGAGATAATGTAACACCCTGTATCCTAGACAGACTAGAATACAGATTTCAGAAGTTGCAGGTGCCACCGATGGGCACCACCTATGGACTACAGGGTGACCCACGGACCATAGGTAGGGTCCGTGGATGGCCACGTGCAGCCCTCCCCAAAAACAGCACAGAAATTTATTCTAAGTGTAGACCTACGAACCGTAGGTCAGACCACGGTCCTTGGTCTAGGCCATGGATCAGACTCGCCTCCCCAGAACCCATCCTCTGAAGCCGATCAACGAACTAACATGATGGGCCGTCAATCGATAGACGATCCGTCGGTTAGGACCATCGGTGGCTTGGGCATATTTTAAGTTAGGGGTAGTTTGGTCTTTTTAGTATGCAGTGGACCCCTAAACTACGTCGTTTAACCCCTAAACGACATAGTTTTTGTCAGTTTTAGCCTAGTAAATTAATTAGAACTTACCTTATTCAACTCATTTTCCAAAAAAATCATCAAGTTGAACAACAAGAAGGAGAAAGATTCGACCAACACTCTCCAAGAATGCAGCAAGGTTTTCTTTAGTTCCAGCCCTGAAATCAAAAGATTTCTCCGTGAATTTCGTCACCAGTTATGTGGGATTTCACTCGTGGGTTCCTTTGACCGATCAAGTCCTTAAAATTCAGTCAGATTCTTAATTCCCTCCATACTATCTAGACCTAGGGTTTCTAGAATTTTAGCTAATTACTATGATTTTGTTATTGTAATGTTCTTAATTAGATTATCATGTCTTAGTATTCTTTTTGCGTAGATTCTTGCATAAACTCAGAACCCTAGTTATGTAGTTCTTTTAGTTCATGAATTACATTAGCTAGGATAGATAAACAGATATACATGCATCAGTTTTTGAATGTTTCATTATCAGAAATTAATGTTGCATTTTCATATTTGCATGACTGATTATTGAGCTATCCACTTTACTTCAGTTATGCTCCAATTTAGACATATTCAGTTGGGAGTTGGCTTTATACCGAGTTGGACTAGGGTCAGTCACCCTCATAGTCCCAGAACTACATTCCCCATAGGTTTTAAGTCCCCTCTGTGGACATCAGTTTAGTGATCACGCCAGTCATGTCTCTATACCTCTGGCAGGGTATATTGGGTCCTCTCGATGGGGCGTATATATCGGACTCTACATTTAGCTCATGTGGTCTTATGCCAATTATTAGTAGCTCCCACATTTAGATTCTGGTGCATTGACTAGTGTACCAGTGACATTTTAGTGTTCATCTTCAACATGCATAAACTTGGTCATTGCATTCAGTTAGTTCATGTTCGGTATTTTAAGTATAGTATCATGCTCATCTTATATCACTGCTCAGTTATATGCTTTGTTCAGTTATGTATATTGTTCAACTTACTATATCCTGCATGCTCAGTACCTTTCAAGTACTGGCGCATACTCTACGCTACATCTTCTCATGATGTAGGTACAGGTCCTCTGCATAAAGATTACCCATAGATCGGTCCCTAATCTCCAGTTCAACATCATCAGTAGTGAGTCCTCATTATTCGAGGATGGTTGACATGATTATCTTTCGACTTTATGTCTTTAGTTTCAGTTTTTGCTTGATTTAGTTGGGATATATCCCAGCATCTCTAATCAGTTAGAGTCTTTATTTCAGACATAGCTAGATATTCAGTTTTAGCTTTGGAGTTTGATATTTCAGTTTTCATTAAACTCACAGATTATTTATTCAGATAGTAATGGGTATTCCCCATCATTAAGTTTTATGATGATTTAAGCCTCCGCATTGTACTTTCATAATTCAGTTATATTTAAGTATGCTCACAATATGGCAGCATGGTTAGCTTGGGGTCACTCGTGATCCTAGGTCTTGTGTCCCCGTCTTGGGGCTAGCTTTGGGGCGTGACACCCGCATGGCCTAGAAAAATCTAGACAGCTTTTACCAAAATAGGAGGAGGAATCTTTGCAACGACTTCCACTTTATCTTGATCCACATGCATTCCTTCTTTGAATTTTTATTCCCCAAAACAATGCCCTCATTTACCATGAAATGACTTTTCTCCCAATTTAGATCTAGATTGGTTTCCATGCACCTTTGTATAACTTTCCCAAGGTGTTCAGGACATGCTTCAAATGAATCACCAACGTCTGAAAAGACATCCACGGATATCCCTATGAAGTCTTCCTCCATGTCTGCGAAAATAGAAATCATATATCATTGGAATGTTGCCGGAGAATTGACCAACCCAAAAGGCATCCTCATGAAAGTAGAAGTTTCATAGGGGCATGTGAAGGTAGTTTTCTCTTGATTTTCCGGTACTATATAAATCTGGTTATACCCGGAAAAATCATCGATCTAAAAAGTAGTACCATCCACACCCCGCAAGCCTATCAAGCATTTGGTCCATAATTGGCATTGGAAAATGATCTTTCTCGGTCCATGCATTTATTTTCTGATATTCCATGAATACTCGCCAACCGCTGACCGGCCTCATAGGTACAAGTTCCCCGTTTTCATTTGGAACCACCGTAATGCCTCCTCTCTTTGGTACACATTGTACAGGGCTTACCCATTTGCTATCTACAATAGGATAAACCACGCCTACATCTAGCCACTTTATGATTTCTCTCTTCACCACTTCTTCAATGGAGGGTTTAGCCTTCTTTGATGCTCAACACTTAATTGGTTTGCATTTACTATCCATCATATCGCATAAAATAAACTTAAGTAAATAAAAACCCTTCATTAAAGAGTGTCAAATGAACCATAAAATTTTAACACATCATATAGAAAACTCTTACTTAAATGAGGTGAATTTTACTTCTAGAATTTAGTTCCTTACCAACCAACGTATTAAATTACAGAATCCCATGTTTTTTCCCCAAAAATCACTACTCCAGAAATTCTTTAATAAATAATTAGAAATTCAATGGGGTTCTAGGTTTTTTTTGTATAGATAATAGAGATTTAAAATGGGGATGGTAGGCATTATTAGGTGGATCATAGTTTATTTTGCTATATAATTAGTTTATGCTAATTATAAAAGAAATCAATTATATTGTGGCACATAATAAATGAAACATTAAGTTATATTTTCAAATGGGACAACAAAAAGAAGATCATTAGATGGCTAATACATTGATGTTGGGGGGATTTTATAGCCTAAAGGTAAACTTGGGTTATTTTTGTAACAAATTCGATAATTCAATGGATTTTGATTCCATTTCAATATCAATAATTATTAAGGAAGTCAATTGATTTTAAACTAGACATAAGACATTAAGTTTAAATAGTGGTTTGAATAATATTTGCACAATTGTGAACATTGAGAATATAAAAGGTAATATTTTATATATGCATGTTATCTCCCAAGATATATTGTTGATATCAAATTCTTATTGTACATGCATTTGGAAATATAATAATTGCAATGAAAGATTAAAAACATTAACATTTTATACTAAGAACTTTCTCTTAGATTATGTGTTGTCTCAATCACTGAAAATGTCAAGTCCAAATTCAACCGATTGACATAAAAACCAATTAGTTCTTTTCCCTCAAATCCTCGTCGAATAACAACTTGTTGAATCCAATCATCATAAAATCCAAAAACTCCATCAATATCCCTATGCAACATGAGCAAATGGTTAACTCTTGTGTCTTGATCCCAAATAGGAATCCGTACTTCATCTTCTACCTCAGCAACTATTGCCACTAAAGGATCCATGTTCTCGAAGATGTACTTCAAATCACTTTCATTAAATCTTACACCTCTAAAATCCTTTGTTAACCATTTCACCAAAGGAAACTCGCTCTCAACCTTATTTTTTCCTTTCTTCCACAACATCCTGTATATTTTAGAAATGAATATCATACACATTGTTACTTTGAAAGGTATAGACTGTATTTTGACGAATTATGTTGATTTTGGGCGGTATATATAGTCCTCCAGCGTATTAATTCTTGAAGTAAATATAATCTATTTAAATAAACCATTAATTATTATAAAGATTATTGAAATTTTCCATTTTCTTTAAAGATCTACAGAAACATTAATAAAATAATTCCTCTTTTAAATTGTGTTGAAAGTAGATTAAATCAAATTAAGTGACCTTTTATTAGTATGTTTGAGATCTGAGATAATTTAATGTTTTTCTTTATAAAGAAATTTACTATTTTGCCCCGTAGACCTGTTAGGGATATCAAGTCAAACATAAATTTATTGGAGACCATTTACCGTGTAATCCCATCAAAAGTGTGTATTGGCAACAATTTGTCTTGACCCCAACCCTCGAGTCATGATGGCACCTAGGATAATCCATTAGTAGGTAAGTCAACGCATATCCCCGAACAACAAGTAACATACATACTAAGTAGAAACAACAATAATAAGATAAAAATTAATCTATTTAACGAAAGCAACACAAAAATATGAAACACCGGAAGATATATACAACCAAAAGAGATGATTTAATCCAAAAAAATGGTATTGACTAGTAGAGAGCTATTAAAAGAGTACAAGTCCCAAAAGTGGACCAAAACACAACCGTTTCTCAAGTATGAAAGAGTAGTAAAAATTATAAACAGAAGGATACAGGCTAATCCAGGATGCCATAAAATTACCCTTTGTGTTGGAATATTCCACTCGCAGGCACGAAATCAATGTTGGAGACTTGTGCTCTGCTAACACTCAACGACACTTCATCCAATTCTAATTTGAAACGACCCCAAAAATGCCCGAAAATGTGCTTCGGAAACACCTATAATTGTAATTTCCATATATCTCAAAATCCGTGCATGATTTTAGAAATTCGACTTCATATTCTTATTCAGGGGGTCAAATTGAGTGGGAAATGGGTCTACCCCGAATTTTAGAGCAACCGTATCAAAATTCAAAAATCGCAAAAAATGTGATTTGGAGGGTCAACTTTAAAGAGGCATATCTCTTATAACACAAGGAACTGGAAGGTCCACAACTTATTAAATTAAAGTCCTTTGAGTTAGCTTTCCAACGCACTTGGTTTCACCTAATTCCGAGTTAGGATGTGGGATTTATGACCATTTTCGTAAAATCTGTCTGTGCAGATTTGCAATTTCCAGTAAGCTGCTTTTTTTTTTAAAGCCTCATTTTTTAGGCCAAGTGTTGGGGAGTTTTTTTTTTTTATAAAAAGGGGATATGTCCCATACTTAGTCATATTTTTTTTCTAACTTCAAAACACTCTCTAAGCCCTCTCCAAAATTCCACCTAGATCTTTATCCAAATTTAAAGATCTCAAGCTCTAATTCCAGATTCAAGACTCAATTTCAAGCTTCAATTCTCCATTCCAATCTTCATCAAGGATTCTCCAAAGTTGAGGTATGTGGGTTTGATTGTGGAAACCTTCCTTTGCACAAGTCCAACCATTTATCCTCTAGTACTATTTCAAGTTTATGAGTCCTTATGGTTATTTATGAACTCTTGAAGCATGGATTTACCACTACACATCCTATTATGGTCTATTTTGCATATTATCATGAAATGGAATTATTATGTGATGTTTCTGGTTTTCATACTTTCATGATCAAATTATGAAGGTTGATTTATATATATGTATATTGTTGGTGGGCTGATTTATATGGATTTCGAAATTGGTTGAACTTAGTACTCTTGAAATACATAATTCTATTTACATGAACAATAGCCCACCATGTGTTTGATAAAATGCCCATTTATAGAATCCTTAGGAAATGGAAGGTCCAATGTACGTCCTATGAGTCGGATGGTCACATAATCATTGAAATGATGATGAAATGGATACATGTATATGATTTTCTCTATATAAGTATTGTGAGTAGACCAAGCCTAGCTCGGGGGGTTGTAGGCCCGGGTAACCATATCGAGGGGTTGGTACCTTGGTTGCCTAGTACGGGGGGTAGTAGGCCCGTATAACCATATCGAGGAGTTTGTACCTTGGTCCCTAGATCGGGGGGTGGTAGGCCCGGGTAACCACATTGAGGGGTTTGTACCTCTTTCGCCTCTCCAAGGGGGTGGTAGGCCTTGGAAATACTATATTGATGGTCACTCGCCACACATGCACTATGTCCCACTAAATATGATTTTTATGTAAGCATCATTATACATATCATTTCATTAATATGCTATCTATCTCGTATGATTATGCATTTTTCCTATGATGTCCATCTATTGTAGCATTGCATTGCATCCCATATACTTAGTACATTCAAACGTACTAATGCATACTCTATGCCTACATGATGTCACCATGTAGGGACTGGAGCATCGCTTGACCATCCTCCTCCGCGTGGCTAATACGATTTTCTATCGAGGTTATTGGTGAGTCTTCCATTCCGGGGACGTTGCTTATGATCTTTTGCTATGTATAAGACTTTTCCTTTTTAGTAATGTTTTGACTATGAGGGTGAGCCCGGTAGTTTGTCTTGGCCCCCGCTAAGTACCCATGTTTAGAGCTGGTGTTGGACAAGTTATGTATTATGCTTGAGCTTGACACATCTATGGTATTTATGTATATTCCTTTTTTTTTCTTGCTCCCTTAGTCCCGATTTTCCCCTTGATTATGCTTATCGCTTATCGCCATTTTAATTGCTTCCGCGACCAAGGATGTGTAATGATACGCTATGAGGCTTGTTTGGGGTTCCTTCGGGTTCCCCATTCGCCGGTCACGTCTAGGCCCTAGGCTTGGGTCGTGACAAACTTGGTATCAGAGCACTAGGTTGATAGATCCTCGGAATCCAACACAACGCATTGATTAGAGTCCGATTCATGGTTGTGTTGTGCACCACAACTATGAGTAGGAGGCTATGAGACGTTTTAGGAAATGTTTCCCTTCTCCTTGTTCTAAGTTGTGTTATAGAGTTGAATTAAGTTCTTCCCTAACAATTGTTCTTTGCTATGCTAGATCATGCCTAATACAAGAGGAAGACGAGCCTGCGCACCCGAGGAACAACCGACCAATGGGGATCTTCGGGATGCCCTTACTTTATTTGCACAAGATATGGCTAATCAAGCCAACCACGGGGCTCAAGCCCTTCAGGCTCCTACCCCGGCATCTCGGGTGAGAGAGTTCGTGCGGATGAATCCCCCTGAATTCTATGGGTCTAAGTTAGATGAAGACCCTCACGAGTTCATTGATGAAGTCCACAAGATATATCATGGGCATGAGGTCGGAAGATAAGGCGGAGTTGGCAGCCTACCAACTAAAATGGGTGGCCCAAATATGGTACAACCAATGGAAGGAAGAGAAGGGGGCAAACTATGTGGTGCCTTGGGAAGAGTTCAAAACGGCTTTCCTTAATCGATTCTTTCCTCTTGATCTTAGGGAAGCCAAATTGGTGGAGTTCATGAATTTAAAACAAGGGTCTATGAGTGTGAGGGAGTATGCCCTCAAGTTTAACCAACTTTCAAAATATGGCCCACACTTGGTTGCCGACTCACGATCTAGAATGAACAAATTCGTGATGGGTGTGTCCGACCTAGTGAGTGAAGAATGCCGGTTCGCAATGTTGATTAGTGACATGGACTTGTCCCTCTTGATGGTCTATGCCGAACAAATGGAGGAGGAGAAGTTGAGGAAGAGGTGGGGTCATGAGGCCAAGAGGGCCCGTTTTGAGGGCAAGTTCCAAAGTCGAAGGGGAGGCCGGTTTCATCAAGGCCAAAGGTCTTCTCATGCGCCCCATAAGGGGTTTGCCAATGACGCTCCAAGGGCCCAAGGTGTTGGTGGTATGGGTCCTATTGATGTATGTCCGAAGTGTGGTAAGGGCCATGGTGGCCCGTGCTTGAGAAATACCGGTGATTGCTACAGTTGTGGGGAAATAGGGTACAAGGCAATGGATTGTCCTCGAAATTTCAACAAGGGTAAGGAGGTCCGTCCACAAGGTGCCAATGCGGTTCCTTTGGGGAGAGGGGGCCGACAAGATGGTGCCCCAAGGCACAATCGATTTTATGCTTTGCATGGGAGGCAAGGGGTCGATGAATTCCCCGACGTCGTTACCGGTATGTTGAAAATTTTTGACTTTGATGTATATGCATTAATTGATCCGGGTGCCTCTCTTTCTTTTGTCACCCCCTTTGTTGCCAACAAGTTTCATGTTGAGCCCGACTTGTTGCATGAGTCATATAAGGTGTCTACTCCTATTGGTGCATATATTATTACTAGGAAGGCCTATAGAAATTGTCCTATTTACATCTTGCATAAAATATTGCCTTGTGATCTTGTTGAGTTGAACATGGTCGATTTTGATATTGTTCTTAGGATGGATTGGTTGCATGCATACTATGCTTCCATTGATTGTAGAACCCGTAGGGTCAAGTTCCAATTCCCAAATGAACCCATTCTTGAGTGGGAAAGCCAAAATGTGGTAGTCAAGGGTAGGTTCATCTCTTGCATTAAAGCCCGTAAGTTGATCTCTAAGGGGTGTCTCTATCACCTTGTGAGGGTTAGGGATGTGGAGTCCAAAACCCTTCTTATAGAGTCGGTTCCGATCGTAAATGAATTCCTTGATGTCTTTCCTAATGACCTTCCCGGTGTTCCTC
Organism: Solanum stenotomum; assembly: GCF_019186545.1. Taxonomy (NCBI): domain Eukaryota; kingdom Viridiplantae; phylum Streptophyta; class Magnoliopsida; order Solanales; family Solanaceae; genus Solanum; species Solanum stenotomum. The sequence continues at coordinate 1,169,760 of NC_064293.1, forward strand.
CCAAAAGGGAAATAGATTTTAGCATAGACCTCCTCCCCGATACTCAACCCATTTCTATTCCCTCTTACCGTATGACCCCGGCGGAGTTAAAGGACTTGAAGGAACAATTGAGGGACTTGTTGGAAAAGGGTTTTATTAGGCCTAGCCAATCACCATGGAGTGCACCGGTGTTGTTTGTGAAGAAGAAAGATGGGTCCCTTAGGATGTGTATTGATTACCGGCAACTCAATAGGGTCACCGTCAAGAATAAATATCCTCCTCCTAGGATTGATGACTTGTTCGACCAATTGCAAGGGGCTAGCCACTTCTCTAAGATTGATCTTCGGTCCAGGTATCATCAAGTGAAGGTGAAAGAGTGTGACATTCCCAAGACAGCCTTCCGGACTAGGTATGGGCATTATGAATTTGTGGTCATGTCCTTTGGGTTGACCAATGCACTGGCTATCTTCATGGACCTAATGAATAGGGTCTTTAAACCCTACCTTGATTCCTTTGTTGTGGTCTTCATTGATGATATTTTAAGATATTCGCATAGCGAGGAAGAACATATGGGTCACTTGAGGGTTGTGTTGCAAAGATTGAGATAGGAGAAGTTGTATGCCAAGTATGAAAAGTGTGAATTTTGGTTGAGGGAGGTTGCCTTCCTAGGTCATGTGGTGTCGGGGGATGGTATTAAGGTAAACCCTAAGAAGACCGATGTGATTAGAAATTGGCCTAGGCCATTGACCCCGTCGGATATTAGGAGCTTCTTGGGCTTAGCGGGTTACTACCGGAGATTGTGAATGGGTTTTCTTCTATTGCTTCTCCCATGACTAAGTTGACACAAAAGAAGGCTAAGTTTGAGTGGACCGACGAGTGCGAAAGGAGTTTTCAAACCTTGAAAGATAAACTTGTGTCCGCTCCTATATAGTCACTACCGGATGGGCTTGAGGGATTTGTTGTGTATTGTGATGCTTCTAGAGTAGGCTTGGGTTGTGTCCTAATGCAAAGTGGTAAGGTAATAGCCTATGCTTCTAGACAACTCAAAGTGCATGAAAAGAACTATCCCACGCATGATCTTGAATTAGCCGCGGTGGTGTTTGCTTTAAAGATTTGGCGTCATTACTTGTATGGGGTACATGTTGATGTGTTCACCGATCATAAGAGCCTCCAATATGTCTTCACTCAAAAAGATCTCAACTTGAGACAAAGAAGGTGGCTTGAATTTCTTAAAGATTATGATATGAGTT
>NC_064293.1:1171088-1225833 GCF_019186545.1 Solanum stenotomum
TTAAAGATCCTAATTATCTTACAAAACTCGTGCCCCAAGAATGGGCACAATTCAAGCTCAGAAACTAATTAAAATTAAACATTCAAGAATTTGGTTAAAAAGACAACATTAAATAGGCTCGAGTTGTCATATTGGACAAGAAATTACACAAGGAACTAGGTCCCCAAAACTATCCCAATGACCACACGCGATGCCTCAAAAAATCCCTGACACACATTATGTTAAATGAATAAATTTGGACTTTCCAATAAATAGATATCTCAATTTAAAATATGGGAATAAGATCAAATCATGTAGAGTCTTAATTAAGAAACCAAAAAAATGACCTTCATGAATGTGGGACCCAATCAAGGAAGGTTTAACCCGAAAAGCATTGCAAATGCGGAGCATAGCCCAAGAACGTGAAGGACCAGCCTCATGGCCCACTTGATAACGGTAGGAGCCTTGTTAAATTGTTGGCCAATATATCAGATCTCTCAAACTTTGAGACCAGGATCATTGGCCTCTGCAGAAGTGGCATGATGCATACAAACGCAAAGGCTAAAGAAAGGCTGCACTAGATGATGCACATTAGTTGGTTCCCCAATGTTAAAAATCCCCGATAGGGTGTTTGATATTTGTTTAGAACCTTGTACATGCTAATAATATATTCTACCCCACAAAATTAGGAATTTTAAACTTAATGGAGATGGTCAAACATCAATCTAAGGTCTTCTTGCTAAGAAGTATGCCCCACACCAAAACTCCAATTTAAGTCATAAGCTAAAAGGTTGCTTGAAATGAGGCCATAAGCCTAGGGATCTATACTGAAGGTGTTTCTAGACAAAACCCGACGTTCTGAAACTAATCTAACCATCAAAATTGAAGTATGAGGCTGTCTACCTGAAATTTTGACTAAAGTCCATTATTCAGGTTTCAAAAGCTCTAAAACATAGAATGATGCAAAAATAAACCCAAACAAATGATGAGATGAATTTTTTTTCATTCCCAAGAAGTCATAAATGACTTAGAGTCACTATAGGAATGCTCAAAATACTAAAATGAATATATTAAAGAGAAAATGACTAGGAAGGTCATTACAACATTCAGTGCTAATAAAATATCCTTCCTCGAAAGTAAAGAGATAAGAAGTTCCCGAAGGCTTGATCAAGCAAGGAAACTACAATCACATCTCACACTTTGCCTCCATGTAGCCTTTTCAACTAGACGATGCTTTCACTAGACATTAAATACATGAATGGCTCTCATATACAACTGCTACACATCGCTGGTCTAAATTGCAACTAGCTTCTCCACGCAAATAGTTGCCAATTAAACAGAGTCATAGTGGTGCACATAAGACTACTAAAGAACATATTGCCGAAGCGTAGAACCATGGAACACCAATAAAAACATTAAATGTAAGAGGATGAGCCAACTCATAAGATACATCACCAATAATTTGAAGAATCTCAAATGGATTTATATACCTGGGGCTATGCTTTCTCGTCCTCCAAAATCTCATCATGACCTTAATAGGTGGTACTCGAAGGAACACCAACTAACCAACTTGGATTCTCTATGGATGGCTTCTACAGTAATACCTGCTATGTGCTAAACCAAGTGTATCGTGAATCATTTGAACTTTTCCCAAGTCGTCCTAAAGCAAATTGGTACCACCCGAGTGAGACTCTTGATAAGAGGTAAATTTACACTTATTTGAGGCCTTTTTAGCTCAACTATTAGTGTCTTCAATGCCTATAATGTCATATTATGATGATACTTTGATGATTTACAACTATGAAGGCTAAAGGACAAGGCAAGGATGCATATATGAAAGAAAGGACAAAATTATTTAAAGAAGTATAAACTCCACAGTGGTAGTCACCTAACTAAAGGGCCGACCACTCAATTGGCCTAGCCTCGCCCAAAGTGACAGTTCTCATAATTGAAGTTTTTCAAGGTAGGTCGGCCAACTAAAAGTGAAACGGTGACTCACAAAAATTGAAGAGAAAACAAGATGACCATCATCAAAAGTGACATGACCTTGATGTAAAATGAAGGCTGATATACCGTGAGTTTACGGTATTTCTAATACATGTCACTTACAAGTTGTGTGTGTCTAGGGCCTTTTTGTATTGGTTTTTATGTGTTTTTATCATGTTTTGCAGGAAAGATGTTCAGGCGCGGAAGTATAGAGACAGCTGAAAGAAATGCAGAAAAGGAGCATTCACGGAGGTGATCTACGGACCGTAGGTCCATTAACGGTCTGTAGGTAATGACCGTAGATCAGCAGGCAAGGTATGGAAGACAAATCAGGGAAATTTGACCAAGTGTTGAACCACGGTGGCCATTGACGGTCCGTAGATTAATCTACGGACCGTCCTGATTGATCCGTAAATTGATACTGCGAGGGTTCCAGTACCTAATTTTTGAAGATTCTAAGTGTGGAGCTACGGAGGGGATTCACAGACCGTAGATCGATCTACGATCTGTACTACAAGTCCGTCGTTTGCTTTAGAGAAACTGATTTTTGGAAGCTAAAATATTTTCTAAGTCCTGGCTGACGGAAGGGACTTACGGACTGTAGATCCATTGACGGTCCGTAAGTCAGTCTCGTGGAATGAAGACGCGTGCCTGAACAAATTTTCCTATTTTGTTTCTCTTTTAATTTAGGATTTGTTTTCTATAAATATGGCATGTAAACCTCGTTTTTGGGGGTTAGACATTATTATTCTAGTTTTACTTTGTGACTTGGGAGATTAATTGGAAAACCTAACAATTATTGATTTCCTAAGTTCGTTTTGAAGATTTTGGCTTTGCAATTCAAGTTGAATTTTTGGGTTTATTATTCTCTTTACGTAAGTTCATGATTTCTTCATCTAAAACTATGAATTGTGTTCTTGCTAATATGGGTAACTAAATCCACAACTAGGGTTGTGGGAACCATGAGCGATTATCAACGTATGAATAGTAAATAAGCAATTCTTGAATAGTGTTTTGCATGCATTGATAATTCTTTCGTTTAGAAGTCTTTTTAACGGTGGCCAACGTTAGAACTTGCCTTGTTACTACTTGCTGGACCAAGGAGGTAATTAACGAGAAAAGAATTATCAACATAGATTTAGTGTGATACTATCTAATAGTCTAGTGTCGATTGGTGCGAGGCAATAACTAAGTCAAACATCGATTATGATGTCTAATATGAGGTAGAGGTAAGGGTTAGTAAATTATACACATGTAGCCGGACCAAGGTGCAGGGTGAAATTCTCTAGATGCCGGACCAAGGATTTAGAGATACCTAACTTATCACTTTGCATGTAATACACTAAGAAAGGATTGTTGTTACTAGGATTACTGTGTTATGAGCTTGTGGGGAACACATATACTCTAGTTATTTCTCTCATCTTGATAATAACCAAAGTTGAGTTTTGATTACTGATTACTTATTAAATTCTTACTATTTGTTTCACACAAACAGAACCCCCCCTTTAATTACATGTTTCTGGAAGTAATTTGACTAATTGAATATAATTATTGGCTAAAGTAAAGTCTAAACCATTTTCCTCGTGGGATCGACCCCAACCTACAAGTTGGGTTCTTTACTTGATAACGATCGCTTAAACTTCTGTAGGGAGGTGTAATTTGAGTGTATCAAAGGCTTAAAAGGCAAAAAAGGTGGTAATCACTGATTGGACATATTTTAAAGGTAGACTCAATAGAGATTTCTACCTTAGGTTCAAACACGTGAAGCCTGAAACAAAAGAAAGGCGAGGTAAGGAATAGACACAAATCTTGTTTGGCGATCCTTAATAATTTCACCGAATTTTGTCCTAGATATCTAATAACTGTAAATAGCCTAAATGAGAGAAAACAGAGATCTTTTTTATGATATATTTTGACATTGAGAGATTTTGCATTAGGTTATTGTATGAGACTTCTTACCTTGTGAAAAAATCTTTAGTTTTGTAGTTTTAAAATTTTACTTTTGAAATTGAAAATTGGAAGTTTCAATCAAAGTGCATATTGATTATAAGTGCTTAATTTCATCACATCCATGACTGTTGTCATGATAGGTTTAATTTATTTACTTTTTAGGATGTACGGCTAAAACCCCCAGTCTAGGGGTGCAATTATGAGGTTGGTTGTTGATTTAACCTAGTGGGTATTGTGTTTTGATCTTTTCTATTGCTATACATTCATGGATTTGAGCTAATTAGCATGGAGTTATTTCATGGGTTAAGGTTGCAAACTTAGTTCCTAGTCTTGATTTTCAATTGATGATCAAAAGAGATCAATTGAAGTGGATAATTAGTTTGCTGCATGCAATATAGGTTTGATTTCTATGGTTTGCTCGAGTGATAGATTATGGTTCAGATCTAGGTGCCCAAATCTGCTCATAGAGAGATTCCTAGGATATAGTAGGTTGATTTGTGATTCACATATATGAGACCAAAATTAGATTCTATGATACCATGCTATGAGATCGAATTGATTGGTGTCATTGAAGATTACCTATCCTCTCCATGACAATTTAGCACTAATGAGAAACACAATTAGCCCTATGTGATATTGATACCAATCCCCGCACACCTATATTGTGTCTTAATTGTTTGATTCCTTAATTATAGTTTAATTATGATACTTTATACTTCAAACCATTTTAGTAAATTTGGTGGAATCATCCACCATCTTTTTCTAACGTGCTATGATGAATAAGTATGTATTTTTAATTTCCTAGTTGAATTCTTATCCTTAAACCATTCCTTGTGGGATTCAACCCCGACTCCTTGTTGGGTATTTTCATTGACAATGACAACTTACTCATCTAATCTTTTTTAGAGTAATTTTGAACGTTATCAAAAATAGCGCCGCTGCCAGGGAATGGAAGCTATGAATTCAATTAGTGAAGTTATTTTGTGAACTTGTTGAACTATAGTATATTGTTGATTGGTGTTGCAGTTTTGCTATTTTGCAGGTATAAAACATGAGTGATAATGATAGTGACAATGATAGTCACTATGGGTAAAATAATAACATATGTGACTTGAATGAAAATCACATGAATGTCATTGAGACCGCATGATCTATCTTGTTCAGGGGTTTAGCTCATGAGGACCCTCATGAACACCTTCAAGACTTTATAAATATTTATAGGTCATTCGTTTTCAAGAACATCTCAAAACAATCTATTCAGCTGAGATTATTCCCATTCTCCTTAACAGGGAAAGCTACTAGATAGTTGGTTGAGTTGCTGAAGGATTCTATTAGTTCCTGCGAGGACTTGACCGGTGCTTTCTTCGAGAGATTCTTTCCTCCCAGGAAAATGGTAAAGCATAGGGACATAATCCAGAACTTTTAAAAAGTAGGAGGTGAACCAAATCACGAGACATGATTGTGGTTCCAAAAATTGTTACTATAATGTCCAATACATGGTGTTTTTGACAATTTACTTCTCAACTACTTTTATTGTAGCCTTTATTCAGTCAACAAGGGCTTGGCTGATCAACTTATTCAAGATGGGCAGATGCGACAATCGTATGAGGTAGAATCATTATTGAGAGATGTTATTACAAAGATCAATAGATCATGACATACTAGGGAGGATCATGTGTCTTCTCTACAATGGAGCATGAGTAGAGAACAAATTGAGAATAACCATGAGTGTGATGAAAACACGACAAAAATGATGACCAAACTCAATTGATTTTTTAAACATGTCATGGGAAATAGAATGAAAATTGTAAATGCAATTGGAACAAGCAGTAGGCAGTGTCAAAAAGATGCCAAGTTTGAGGTATTGTACAATGAATAGGCTAATTACATAGGAAATTAATTGGGGGGTTCTCACCTAAACTACCTAAGACAAGGTTGGAACAAAGAGCAAGACAATGGTTGGAAAGGTTTGAGAGAGAGAGGTGGCCATTAGAGAGAGTGTGAGGTTGAAAAAGATCGATACATCCCACCTCACGATTTTCCAATGAAAAAAGAACCAGCTAAACCAGAGGGAAACCGAACAGATGATATGCTAACAAGGATCTTCAACAAGGTTAAAGGATCACGATAAAGTGTTGAAGGATTTTAAAAATAACTTCTTCACTTTGACTCAAACGATTAAATCATATTCAGTATCAAATAAGTAGTTGGAAATTTAAATATGTCAGATCTTTACCTTTCAAAACCCAAGGCAAAAAAGAACGTTGCATAGTGACACATCCCGAATCCCAAAAATGATTGTTGATGAGATGATTCTTGGAAAGCAACCCAAGTTTATTTTAGTACATTCTATAACGTTTGTTGTGAGTGCATGTTGAAAAGAAGTCAAAATGGTGAATTTGATTATGAGAATACAATGTCAATGATGGGCCGAATACCTTGGGCAGATATCTTTGTGTTTGTATTCTTGGTTGAGTAATTGAAAAATATGGTACTATCAACTATGTCGAAAAGGGATCCATTCGGCGATCAACCAAAATACATTAAGTAGACTCCATCGGATCCACCGAATTGACCATCAAGTTTGAATGTTTTTCAGGTATCATCAGTGAGATTAGGCTGCTTTGACAATTCACCTAATGCATTCGGCATCATTAGTTGCAAATCGTCGAGGATTCCTGAAATAAAAAGGCCAAGAGTTTATTCAAGTTTAGAAAGAGAACCTTTCATCCTTTAGAACTCTTTCACTTCCCAAACTCACCGTACCATTGTTTCTTTGGTTTTGTGACCTCATTTGCATTGATTTACTTTCATAGAGTGTATTTTTGTACATAATTCTCAATCCCATACATGTCCCCATCAATTTTGTGCTTTGTGATCTTCTTTGAGGTTGGTTTTCAAGGCCTTTAGTGATATGTTTGCCTAATCTTGGTGTTTTTATATGGGTCATGTGTTATATTGTTGTTTTGAAATGTTAGTTGATTGGGTCTTGCTAAATATTAAGGATGAAACTATGCACATGAGTTAGGATAGTTGATTTTGTGCCTAAAATTGTTAAACTTGATTGTGAAGGTTAAAATTTGAAATTGATGAATGAATATGTTGGGTCTTTCTTGGATTGAGTATGTGTAAAGTCTGATTAGCCCAGTGTTGTCTCGAGGACTTGTATTTTCCCAATGATAGATAGAGTGATGACTTTCTTAAAGGAAAATCATCAATTTAGGAAAATATATGTGAACTTTGGGAGAAATCTAAGTACCTATTGTTTTAATAGCATTTGGGTAGATTGTAAAATAGATTGGGTAATGGGTAATGTTGCATTTGGTGTTGAACTTACGATAATTTGTCATTTGGCTGAAATTACCTGTTCAATGAGGTTGTCTTAGATCACCAATATGATTAGGCAAATTGCCATGTAAGTCTCGCTTTGCCTTCAGTGTTTGAATAAGTGACTTAAGTATTGTTTAATTGGGCGAGCTTATCAAAGCTCACTACAAAAAACTCGGCGAATCGTCAAGTAGGATTAGTGATTTTCTATTTTGCCTGTCCCTTTTAGTTGTGCATTGTCACTTTCAGTGGACCTATCTTAGTCTGCTGAAACCAACTCGGTGGATCACCGAGTGAGAGATGACTTCACCTTTCATGCCTGAGTGAAATTAATCTGTATTTTGTCAACTTCAGCGAGCTCTCCTGAGCACACAAAACCTGTTAGGCAAATCACATTCCCAGTCAGCGAACATCAGAACTTGATTTTGAACTGTGTTTGTGTTTAATCTTGTGTAAACTAACATTCACCCGAATTGTGTTAGAATAGTTTTTCCTTGCGGGAAATGGGTTAAAGTAAAGGAAATAGAGTTGTGATATGTGACTCAGACTCTGAGAGAGAGTATCCTCCTCCCCCTTCTTTGGAAAGAAATAAGGGGCTAATTATCAGTGAGCCCTCCAAAGCTCCTCAACAAATATTCACACCCTCCTCCTAAACACAATGTTTGTGTTGGATATTGCCTCATGTTTTTAATATATTGCGCTAGTATTCGAACAACGATATATTCTAGGCAATGTCCAAACTAGCCAAAAAGGCTAGAGGCAGTCTTAAGGGTGGCTCATTCTAACACCTCGGATTTGAAAAGGCCAGAATATTTCAGGTTTTCACCACTTGGTGTCAGCAACCATGACACCATCCACGGACTGTAGGTGGGACGACAGTTCATAGGTGGTGGTTGTGGTTGGCCAATTGGTTTTTCTAAAAAAAATCAAGTTTTCTATATTTTCAACGGTTCACCAGTTTGGTCCATCGTTCAATACAGGAGCCGTAGATAGGTCTCCAAGGTAAGTCCCAGACTTAGAGATATTTTGAGGTCGAAATTTGAGGACCATAGTTGGGATCCATGGCCCATCAATTGGACCACGGCCCCTGGGTGGATCATGTCGTTTGAGGTCCCAAAACTTAAGTCTCTAAACCAATCGGCGGAGGGACAGGACGGTCCGTAGGTTGACCCATGGACCATAGGACCCCACCGTTGACTGGGTTCGGCAGTTATTTTAGGGGCTTTTGGGTCTTTTCCTAATTATTTTATGCCAATACGTACTATGTCATTTTACCCTTCACCAAAACCTTATATAAATGTTTTAACCCCAAAAATTACTCAATTGAAATCATTCTCTAAAATTCACAAAGGAAGACCTCTCAAATATTTCTCTCTCTAAAAGTTGAAGATGAAGGGTTCAACCTAGGGTTTCAACTCAAGTCCCCAATTCCACCATTGAAGTTAAGAAATTGGCATTCAGGTATGATAGTTTTCATCCATGGATTCCTACCATTCATGGAGTTCCTAACTTTTTAAATTTTTAAAGTTAGAAATCCCCCAATTGAGTTAGTGTTTTTCTTCCATGTTGTGGGTTCTCTTAATTAATTGATTTATGATCTCTTATGTATGGATAGAGTTAATCTCATATTTTTATGATGATCCCCCATGAACCCATGTAATTCCAATGTTTTCCAAGTAATAATTATATAATGTGGGTTTTGGATTATGAAAGAAGAGTTTATAAAATGAAGCATGTTCTCATGAAATTTATGTAAATGTTTTAATGATGCTTTGCGAGTGAAGTATCAACGATGTTGTTATTGTTGTGTTGTTGAAAGGATTTCTCATATACACATGAAAGCATGATTTGTGAAAGGTTTTCTCACATAATAAGGGTTCATAGGGTTGAAAGGTCTTCTCACTTAAAATAAACCAATGTTAAGGAGTTATTCAAATGTTGAGACAAGAGGCGATTATCCATGCTCTCTAATAGAATGACAAGAGGTGATTACCCATGTCATATGATATAAGGACAAAAGGCAATTACCCATGTTTCTTTATGAGCTAAGATGAATATGAATAAGAATTATTTTGTGGAAGTTAAGCTTAGTACTGAGTAGACAAGTGGCGATTACCCATGTCCCAAAACCTATATGCCAACATAGGATTGTCTAGATAGACATTAGCTAGTTGATCCACATAAGCTAGAGGTTCATGGTCCTTACTTTGGCAAGTAGGACAACCCTTTTCAGTGTGGGAGACACTAGATTTCATGTTGATAGTTTACATGGTCTTATATGTCGGTTAAGGCTACTTCCCACAAGAAAGTTTAATATGAACTAAGGTTACTTCAAGGAAGAATCTCATACATGTTTACAATGATGTTCACTTGCATTGATCATATTGAATGACTTATGTTTTCTAACATCCAAGATTCATGTGTTAGCTTGATCATTGCATGCTCATGAAAATGTCCCTTTTTAACATGAACTATATGTTTTGTGTATAGCTATCATATTTGGTACATATTTTGTACTAATGCATACTCTTGCCTACAGTTCCCCTAATGTAGGGTCCGACAGTTATGGTTCCCAATTTCATGGCTAGAGTTCGTTGACCAGATTTCAAGCTTTGGTGTGTCCTAATGCTTCAAGGACCAAATCTTCATTGTTTTTAGTTCTTCCTTATTTCCAGTTTCAAACATAATGTACGGTCTAGGCCCAGATTCATTCTTATATACTAGATTTCTATTGAGACGATTTTTAGATTTTCCCCTTTGTTTTATAAAACTTTGATACCTTGAAACTCTCTTTTAAATCTCTTTGTCTATTTCTTATGTTATGAATGCTAAGTGGCTTATATGGGGCCTCTCGGAGTCCTATACGCCATGTTACGCTATATTAGATGTCTATTGAGACAGATGCGGTCAAGATATAACACCTCAACTATTTTGGATATCCTTCGTTCCATATTGTAGGCTTACGAATCAAAATTTGAGACTTTAATTACATCACCATATGTGATTCTATAACATTGAATTTTTAATCAAAATTTTATATGAAAATAATAATATTTACATGTTATTATATTCCTAAATTTTCTTAAATATTGATGGGAAAAAAATTCTTTAGTTACGATATAATATCATATTTATTTAGCTTATAAAATCATTAGAAATTATTAAAAAAACTTTACTGAGTTGGTAAGTCTAGGTGTTCCAATAAATTATTATGGTATGAGATAGGTTTTATTCATAGAAGGTTTTTATTAATTATGATATATTAAAAAAATTGCATGTATTTTATCACGAATCTATACAATACATGAATTGTTTCATAATGTAAAATAAAAAATATATATTTCCACCTCCATTTCCACGTGGAAGTGGAGTAGATGGGCACCAAGCCTTAGCAACATTAATTAGGCCTACCATTTGTTTCATATAGTATATTATTTAAATTGATTTTTAATGGAAGGTTGAGAAAATGTATATATATATATGAGAGCTTTGCAAACTTTAATTCATCTTTTTTCGGAGTAAACTTATCTAGTTCCCACTTCAGCTACACAGTATTCATATATCTAAATTCCTTCAACGTCTATACTAATGGTAAAATATATACCACCATGTTTTCTGCTCATGTGGAATTTTATAACACTACACCTGATGGTTGAGTCATTGTTGTTGTCTATGCGGCGAAGAAAACTTGGTGGAAAACATGTTCAGTGGTATATTCTACCGTCTAAATGAAATTGATTGTTTTACATCAGGTTTTGGAAGGTTTTATTCAAGGTATGTTAAGGTAAAATTCTCTTTTTCATATCACGTAAGATCTTAAAATTTATAGATCATCGAATAAATTGTTTTTACTATTCTATTCCTAGAAAGACCCTCTGTGAAGGGCATTGGAAAGTCATGTTATGCTTTGATTCTATCGTATTGTTCTTATACTTGTATCATTTTGAATTGTGTTGCTAGTAAAGTTATCCTTCGTTAAGTTTCTTATTTCTTATGTCTATTCGCGAGCTATTGTCTTAAGATTAAGGCTGAAATATTGTAGAATTATCATGTTATACCCAGGGGATTATTAAGTCATTCTTTCTTGTCAAAACCCTTTACAAAAATATTATTTGAAAATGATACTAATATTAAATCTTGTACTCTATTCTTTTTGTTAATTATATACTTGTCAAGCAACATATTTCTAAAATGGACCATACTATTATCAGGTTGGAGCTATTCATGTAAATCTAGTTAAGCATGTTAGTCTCCTTTTAAGTTTCTAGATGACTGATTTTCTAACTTGAAGTCGAGTCAAGAGCTTCGAATCCATTACGAGTCTATAGACCTAAATGGCTGTACGGAAGTTAAATGAGTTCATGAAAAGATTTTTTCAGCACCTTGAGTTCTTTTTTAATATTTTCAGGTTTAAGTTACCTTTCTGAAATCGAGTTAGGCACTTAGGTCTATTCTAAAAGTATATGAGGTTCTATGACGCATTTACATGTTATATGAAAGTGAATACGTAATTATGAGAACATGAGTTCCAACGGACCAAGGTTGGCAACAAGAGTATGGTAACATATATGCATTAAAAATTCATGACATGACATGCTATGCATTCTACTCCCGAGCTATAATCGGAAGGTATTGTGCCTATTGCGTTTATTCAAACGTATGAGACACAAATGGCCAAAGTTGGCGAATATGATGCCGATTCGCTACCAGAAGACACCACCATTGCCAGCATTTACTTGGGTATATCATGCAATTGCATATATATATATATGTATGTACTCACGACATACGATTAAACGAGCATACTGCATATTTAATTATTGGGAGGTTAGATGTTAGCCATGGAGGCTATCAGAGTTCCAGTTTCAGGTGGTATCTCTATTACCCTTTCTATCACAGCTATTTATGGCATCATTTTCCGCCTTACATACCAGTACATTTTCATTCATACTGACGTCCCATTGCTTGGGGATGCTGCATGTTGTGCTGCAGGTTTGAACAAATATCTTGATAGACCTTTGCCATAGGTGTGTTATCTCATCTGAGGATTGATAAGCTACATTCTTCCTCGAGCTGTTGGTTGTTTATTTATTTTACATACTCAAGTTTTGTATATAGTTGTTGACGTTGTTGGGGATTTATCCCAACCAATTGAGTTGTAGTATTCGTTGGACATTTTTGGTTGGGTCTTCTCAACTTTCATTTATAGCCTTATCGGTTTATTGTATTTATAGTCTCATATGATGCATCGTCTGAATGCTAGTTCTTTATCAGTAAGTTGGCCTTGTCAGCCTGCTCTATGTCTTTCGTATTGTTGTGACCTTACCGATCTCGTTATTTTTTTTCAGCAGGTTATTGTGGTGGCCTTGTCGGCCCTCACTGTTTCATTTCCTTTGTGTGTTAGTTGATTCGCTCTGTCAAGTGAGGCATTGAGTGTCTGGTGCACCTTCGCTAGATTGGGGCCTGACAAACTTGATATACGTATCAGAGCGGGTCGTGTCCCAGGGAGTCCACAAGTTATGTCTAGTAGAGTCTTGCTTATAGGTGTGTTGTGCATTTTACTTATAATCAGGAGGATACAAGGCATTTAGAGATACTTACTAATCTTTCATCATCTAGGAGGTTCCTTCTTATTCACACTCTGCGTAGTGTCGTATAAATTGTATGTATTAAAGGCGACCTTATATTAGACCAATAGGACAAATGTTTTTTTTTTGTTTCAAGGAGACAATTTCTAGCATATATTTGTTAGTCTCATGGATATCTCCTATAGAATGTGTGACTTAGAATAACCCAACTAAAAAGTGATATATATGATCTCTTCCATATGTACGCAGTTCAGGAGTATAGTCAATTGTATTATCAGCATTGTGGCCATATGTGCATTTTAATATTTTTTCTGCGATTCTAGCTGTCATGGTGACCTATAGAAATTGTTATATATCTATTGTAAATTACTGATTTAGCTAAGATTATTGTGCTACAAAATTCATTGTTTATGTTCTTGTCGAGCTGGAGTTTGGTAACCAAGTTATATTTGTTAATTTAAGCTTAATGTATATGTGACATGAAGTTCTCAACTACGCTACTACTCTTCTTAGGACGAAAGGAAAGAATTCATAATTTGCACAAATATTAGTTGTTTGGTGAATTAATTTAATATAAGTTCATATGTATGTCTATTATAGTTTTCTTGGCTATACAATTATGTGTGTAATGTGCCTTATATATTTATTACTTGTTGCTTGGTTCATAAGTTAGTAGTGATATGTTATTTTGCTTCTATATTCTGGAGATCATTTATTTATAATATTGGTATTATAAGTAATTTGTTCATGAAGAATGTACTACATTAGAACAATTTCTTATATATCACAAGTGTTGTAGATAAAAGGACTATATTTTGTATTCAACCTATGCACTAGATATGTTATAAATTATAAATCATGACAAAAATGACTGTTGAATATTTTGTAGTTGGTCATACCATTAGATACCTAGAAAGATAGGTTTAAAAAAATCAATATATGAACATATTACAATACATTTACATGTAATATATTATATGTGCTACGTGTTTCATGACATAAGAGTATACATGGTACTATTTGCACGAGTTTACTAGTTTGCATGTTAAATGCCCTTTTTGGGAATTCATGATGAACACATTATATGTACCGCTGACCTCTTGTCTATAGTTATATGTAATAGAATTCCTTAGGTATATGTTACTTACTTTATAAGGAATTTGCTTTCACACTACATGTTATATGAAGTGTTTTGCACATATGCACTCTCCTCAACATAATTTTTGTTCATGAATGCTTAAATAGATACTTCATAATTACTTATTAATCATTTATCATGAAATATTTCTTCACCTTTTGTATTTGAGTTCTTACTAATGATCGGTATTCTTGATTATTTGAAAAACATTCCTTTAAAAAAAATATTGGGTAAAGCTTATAATCATTATGACGTATTATTTTTTATGACTCGGATCGATATACTTGTAGCTCCTAATATTGTAAAAAAAAAAAAGTACATGATAAATTAGCTTCTACGTTGTTATGTATTATTTATCTCGTAATCTATAATGACTAAGCTTATGGTATATATTCAATTTTGAGTCATTACTGGAAGAGACATAATACTATTTCACTAAATAAGAGTTTTCTAGGTATCATGTTATGTATTTGATATTTGTCAATTATTTCATGTTATAAAGTGTATTGGGATAACAAAGCGCTCTAAATCTACATGAGGTATCTTTTGTCCCCTAACCATCATTTAATTTATGGTCCAAACAAAAAAAACTTGTATTGTAAATGTTATGTATGGACTATCTCATAAGGAAGTATCTTCTTTTTTTAAAAAAAAAAAAAAAAAACTCTCTAGAGTCCTTGTCATAATATGATAGAATTCTTTGAGTAATTATACTACCCTATGAATCTTTGAGACCTAGTAGGATAAGTGAGGAGTATTTTTTTTTATTTTCTAACAAATTATATGATAGTATAAATTTACTTATAAGTTTATCATAATTTAATTGCTAACCCACAAATTGCTTACTTGTTAGCTAGACCCACTTACATACCACACAAACTAATTATTTATATGTTATATGCTTCATGAGATAAAGACTTATATGATTATGCGATTCATGAGTTATTTTTTTATATATTACTTATTTTAAGAAATGCTCGATCACACTATTTTATGCATACACACGATAGATTATATACCCACATGTCATTGGCTATTCATATGTATGTGATAAATCGTTTAACAATATTTATTTATAGGAAAAATCCATACATTATGCGATGTATGAATCATGGGTTATAGCCCACTTGTTTTATAACTGATATGCTTACATGTTATATATTTCATAAAGATATCGACGCATGTGTAATGTTTTTCAATAATTGCTTCTATGTTATTTACATTCTAGATAACTTGTTCATAGGCAATGTGTATGAGTTATTATTAAAATATTATCTGTTTCATAAAGAACATATTCATATGTTATACATTTTGTAGGATAAAGCCTCACATGTTACATGACTCACAATCTTTTTTTCTCACGCCTTATTCATAAAATACTAGATTACATATTATGTGCATACATGTTAAAGGATTTACACTTGCAAGTCAATAATTCATACCTTGTATATAAGTTATAGATATTGTAAACCACTTGTATATATATTGCATTCCTCGTGGATAGCTTGTTTGAGTTTTAGTTTATTTTTATTTTTTTCTCCTTCCAAAATATTGTGTAACTAGTATGCCAAATTTTAACCACTCAAATGAATCTCATCTATAAGACATAAATGTGTTTTTTTTAAAAGAAAAGCTTATAATCTATGTGTTAATATGTCACATGTCACAAAAAGCCTGATAGTTACATTTCAGGCGTCCTATCAGAATTATGTACTTAAATGCTATTCATATCATCTGTTCATAGAATTTATTTTATCCATATCAATGGCTTATATTCTATGTGTTTCAAATAAGATGTGTTTATATGCTATATTCTCAAAAATGTTAGCACATATGTTATATGGTACAAATCTTCTTTTCAATATCATATGCCTAGGTATCAGCAATTAATTTTTTCTCATGCTAAATGTATCACGCTAAGTGAGTCTTGTTTTAAATGATATGTGCTTTGTAATGAACATGTTTATGTTTTACATGTTGTACACTTTGAAGAATAATATCTCACTTGATGCATGACCAACATATGAATTTCTTAACGTTACTTTCAAAAAAATACATGACAATATTTTACCATGACCACTTTTTATAGACTAATTAATTGGATGTTACCACTTTTCAATACTCAAAATATTATATCATATATTTTAAACTGTTTGTCTATTATATGAGTGATGATTTGTAGAATTTGACTATGTGTGTTTGAAGGTATGCTCATATATTCGTTATCTTTGTGGTTTAGTAATTAAAAGTTGCGGTCCCTTAAAAAAAAAATATTTGATATATGCTATGTGTGCCCAAAACTGCCAATCCATGAGACATAGGTTGTACATACCAAACACCTTTAGTGCCTATGTTAAACCCTTTATAAATTATTTATCCATTTATGATAGGTCTCATGACCTACGTATTTCAAGGACATAGAGTACATGTGTATATGTCAAGGTATTACTTGGTAATGGGTCAAATGTTTAAATGAAAAAAGAGTTTAATGATTATTTATTTAAATTTTATTCTATATGTCATAGCTTGATTTTTTTTCCAGACATGCATTCAGTGAGGGCTAGAATATCTTGCCCATCGCACAAAGAGTTCCTTATTGAACTCACATGTTTGTACTTTAGATAATAATGTTTCCTTTCTTTCTCAATACATGAATTCTAAATGACATCTTTTTCATACATTATGTGTTATGCTCTTGCTTGATATAATTAATTAAAGAAGCATTTTCCTTGTTAAAGCAATTTGCATTATGTGGTATTTTGAAAATGTTTTATGTTGATGTTATTTTATTGGTGTGGTGTATCTCGCCCTTAGAGGCACACAAGTGGGTTTCGTTCAATTTTAAATTAAGAATGATACGGTATATAAAGAGAATTCGCTAAAATTTACAAAAATTCTCACACTTATCTATGTAGGTGATATTTTCATTCGCGGACGAATGTTCTTAAGGAGGGAAATATAACACCTCAATTGTTTTGGATATCCTTCGTCCCATATCGTAGCCTTACGAGTCAAAATTTGATACTTTTATTACATCACCATGTGTGATTCTATAACATTGAATTTTTAATCGAATTTTTATATAAATATAATAATATTTACATGTTATTATATTCCTAAAATTTCTTAAATATTGATGGAAAAAAATCTTTAATTACGATATAATATCATATTTATTTAGCTTATAAAAGCATTAGAAATTATTAAAAAAAAATTACTGAGTTGGTAAGTCTAGGTGTGCCAATAAATTATTATGGTATGAGATAGGCTTTATTCATATAAGGTTTTTATTAATTATGATAGAAAAGTTGCATGTATTTTATCACGAATCTATACAATACCTGAATTGTTTCATAATGTAAAATAAAAAATATATATATTTCCACCTCCACTTCCACGTGGAAGTGGAGTAGATGGGCACCAAGCCTTAGCAACATTAATTAGGCCTACCATTTGTTCCATTTAGTATATTATTTAAATTGAATTTTAATGGAAGGTTGAGAAAATGTTTGTCGGCAAAGAAAGTGACCCATATGTCACATATAATATATTATTATTACCCTTATTTAGAAATGGCACTTCTAAAGGACCAACACCGCATCATGTTGTTGTACCCAAGGCTTATTTAGAAATACCACTTCTAAAGGACCAACACTGCATCATGTTGTTGTACCCAAGGAAATAGTATTTGTACTGCTAATTTTCCACAATCACATCACCACGTGTATGCACCTTTTCTAGACATGTCTTTTTGTCTTTTTACTAGCTATGTGGGATACACTGTTATCACCTCATTTTTCATTTATATTGGACCCATCTGCTAATACGTGTACTTTTGTGAGCAAATCACGTGTACTGAATTCTGATAATCTTTTCCATCCCATTTATTTTTATTAAAAAAAAAGTACTTTGTACTGAGTGACCTAATTGTGCATCTTCATCTTCACAGAAAGCCTTGGATGTTCGGTGAAACTTTAGTCATTCTTCCACCTTCTTTCAATCGTTGATGTTTAGGTTTTTTCCCACTATCCTCATAAGTTTTGTCTCGAAAATTTAAGTGGTACTTTGAATTTATTTTTTCGTTTTGATTTTAGGTCTTATTTTGTCCACTTATTACTCGAATGGTTTGATTTTTCATTCAATTTGTTGATCTATTCGGTTTTTGTGTTGTAGTTATGTTTCATGCACTGAATTTAGATTTAATTTGATGTTGTTTTGATCCTTCGTATTTTGCAGGGATGAAGCGTAGGAACTTCATATTCAAAATATCTGCCCAATTTCTCCATTTCTCATAGGGTAAGTTGCTGATTTCTTGGTCTACGATTTCAATATTGGAAAACAAATTACACTCTTAAACTATGTTTCATCTTCTCTAATTTGATTGTAAGAGTTTGTTTTACTTTTTCCTTAGCATAACATTATACTTGCTCATATCCGACTCTGTCCATAATCAAATTATGTGTACTACCGATAATTCTATTACAATCTTTTTGGCTTTTGTGGCTCTCAATTTCATCAGGTTTTTTTCTGTATCAAACATTTTAGAAGTTACTACATTTCTCTATCTTGGTGTTTATCTTAGCTCTTTGTATTGGCGAGACTCTACTCTCATTGTTTATAATAACCCAAAAAATAATTGGGTTGCTTCTTCCTTTGCTGTAAGTTTGTATACATCTCAATTAATTTTCGATGTTCTCAAAAATGTATAAACTTAATAGAGCATGTCTCTAATGGTGAACATTTTGGCTGCTCCTTTTTTAAATGTTCATGCACCTAAGGTGTTCGATAGTATGACAAAGCACTACACTATTTCAAATTTTCTTATTTGTCTCATCAGGTTTACTGTAACATACTCCTCTGCCAATCATCAATTGGAATGTTACATTACTTAGTTTTATTGGAGAAGATTAGTGAGCAATATATGTGTTATTTATGGTTATGTCCACAAAATTCACTTGAGATGTGTATACTTTGTATGAATGTAGTTCAACAACAGTTTGATATTGTTTGTCCTGACTTTGTGTCCAGCAAAAAAGTAGAATATAATGTGTGACTTTTAGAAAAAAAATTTGTGACTATTACTTTAACAAATTGAAAACTACTTGCAACAGGAATGTGGACAAAAAAATTGAGAGTGTTGCATGCCTTGAAGGAAGGTCGCAGGTTCTATCCTTTTTGGTATAAAGTTTGGTTTCCACTGTTTGGGTTAGTTTCTGAACTATCTTCATGACTTCTCCCTGTTTTTCTCACTTTTTCAAAGTGTCAAATATCCTGTTGATGGATATCTGATGGTAGTTTATGGCTTGAGAGCCCTAAAACTTTTAATTGGTCTCTCTAATTTCACTAATGTAATCGCTAGATACTAATTTACAGCAATGAATATACATTTCAATCATCTTAAAAGTCTTAAACAATTACCTGCACAAGTTGGTAATTTGTTTTAAACACAAAAACTATGATTAATGTTGATAATAGGGATGATCGAAAGAGTATATTAGATACCATATATTGTAACTTAAAAGGTCACAGTTGATTCGCTATTACAAGGTATTCAATAGTGTTTGTCTTAGCTGAAAATACATCTATTTACCTGTAACAATAGCTCACGTTTTCTGTCTCGCTGTTTCTAAAATACTCCCCCCTGTTTCAATTTGTTTGTCCTATTTTGACTTGCCATGAAGTTTAAAAAACTATAAAAGAATCTTCAATCTTGTGGTCTTTAATTAAAACTTATGTCAAATGGGACCAAAATGTCATCTAATCTTGTGTTTTTAAACATTTCAGGTAAAAAATTGAAATTGAAGAGTTGCTTAAAAAAGGAAAGAGACATTCTTTTTGGGACTAAAAGGAAAGTAAGACAAATAGATTCTACCGGATGGAGCAATTCTTCTTTGTAAGTATCACTTATGTATTAATAACTATTATGTTATTTATTTTAAGGTAAAG
This sequence comes from Solanum stenotomum, assembly GCF_019186545.1. Classification (NCBI taxonomy): domain Eukaryota; kingdom Viridiplantae; phylum Streptophyta; class Magnoliopsida; order Solanales; family Solanaceae; genus Solanum; species Solanum stenotomum. The sequence continues at coordinate 1,191,003 of NC_064293.1, forward strand.
AGGCGTGAGGCATAAGGGAGATTTCATAAACTTACTCTAATTTAGAGAGGAATCGTAACTTTAGTTCTTTTGTTACCAAAAGGCTTAGATATTGAACAAAAGAATTTATAAAATGATGATGATGATAGTCGAGATAATATTTTTTGGATTTCTTAGTGCTTTTTATGGAAGAGGAAGAAATTATTGTGATAAAATTTTACATCTTATTTCTAATATATAGAGACGTGGTAACACAAAAGGAGGAAAAAATTATAACTCTTTTAATTGTACCAAAAGTAGTATGAGTTGTACCGTTAAAGTAGAGTTGAATAAGTGTGTACTAGGAAATTAACATTATATGTTGTCTTGCGTGGTTCTTTTGTCTGTCCCCACGTGTCCTCATTAAGATTTGATTTCATTGCATGCCGCCGATCTTTCTCTCTGCTCTCTCAAATTTTCTGTCTTTCTGTCGATCACACTCTTTCGCTCTCTGTTTTAGAAGCTTCTGGGTTTTATGGTGGTGTATGTTAAGGTACTTTTAGTTTGTTGATTTATCTTTATTTCTTTATTACTAATGTTAACCTGATTTTGCGAATCTTACTCTAGGGTTAAATTTCGAGTTTTTTCTGGTCAAATTTGATAATATGATTGTGGTGCTAATCGGAAAGAGGAGTAGGTTAAAACCAAACATTTGCAAGAATCTCTGAAATTTGAGGTTTTATGGATTGTGGTGATTCTTGCAGATAAAACCTATAATATACTGATTTATATTCATGCCTCTTTCTCTGGTTCCATTTGAGATTGGAATAATTTCAGAGAACGTGACGCAAATGTGGATGTGGACCGCATGGTAAGATGTAGGCTTAAACAAGCTATGATGATCTTAGTCTAGCATTAGACGATGCTTGTAAGACGAGCCTTAGAAATTATAAAATGCGACTAACACAACACAAACGGATAGTACCAAAAGCAGTCTATATGGTACGCGGTTTCCGTCTCAGGTGAAATCGCGGCAAGTTCTCTGCTACTAGAATCGGCCACACTTTCTCTCCCCAGAGAAAATCAGTCAAATATTGCAAACGACGGGAATGGTCTTCGAGTCCCCATCCTAAATCATTCTAATTTTGACCGATTCCATTTGAAGGTGGAAGTTAGTCTCTGAATTTATCTAAAAATAGTATCTTTATTCTTATTTTTCTTACAGATCATTGATTTAGACATCTTTATCTATATGGATTTGAGTCTCTTTTTTTCCCAATAATATAGAGTCTTTCTTTTAGTATTTTTTTGATGGATGGTACATAATTGTTCTGTCTTTCTTCATGTTTCTTTGTTAATTATGTACAGAAATTTGTTTGTTTGTTCAAACGCCTCTTATGAAACAAAAAGGCAAAAGAAAGAACTAAATAAATTTCCAAAACCTTTTTCTTGCATCTAAAATTTGTATTGAACATAACTAGAAAAATTAGACGGTTTTCTAATCAATATTATCCTATTTTTTATTTGTATAATGTATATTATCATTTTTCGATTGCAGGTACCACATGAAAAACTAAGATGTCCAAATGGACAACCATAAAGATCGATGTTAAGTAAGAAATTCTTTGTTAGAATTTGGAACTGTTTACTCATGCTTCCTAACTGTTTGAATGGTTTATTGTTCTCTCAATAATTGCATATGCCAGAAAACTGTGTTCCTCTGTCACTACACTGAACAAATCACCTCATCGTCTTTAGTTTACTGTGTATATTTGCTGAAATGGTTCAGCATGTTTGTTACCAGGAGCAACAAGGTCAAGTAGGTAAGAATTAACACTTTAGTTCTATTTCTATTGTTGATGATCATAGTAGCCCTTTTACCATTCTGTATAAATGAGTTATTCCATTTGTACTGATAGGGTGGAGGGGAATATTTAATTCTTTTTATCTATTAGTTTTCAGTTCTTATCTTTCGCTTGTGGTAGAGCAATCTGATAGCTCGCAAGGCTCATAACCTTGAGGTCACGGAAACTCCAGTTGCTTTTGTATCCTCATTTTGTAGTCATATTCCTTTGTACCCAACATATTTGATGAAAGTTATGTTCAGATTGTTAGAAGAATGATCCATTGATTCTTAGTAAATATATTATCAAATTCTGTAACATCCTAAATCAATGGATTACAAGTGCCGCTGAAAGAAACAAAAGGAATATGACCTCTTTAACTACTATTGACAATAAAGGGAAGTAGCAGTGACAAAATATGCAACTTCAGGCAAGATGCTGAAACTAGGATCACCAACACAACTTGGTTAGCCAAATTTATGTTTACAAAGCTTGCTTTTCATGTGTGTTCTTGCCATCCTTTGTGGAAATTGGATTGCTTGAATAGAAAATAACTTCAAAGCTATCTGAGTCCTCAGGTGTAGGATGATAAAATTTGAAGAAATTTAAAGAAAGGAAACAAATACCTCGAAGTTATTTTTTATTTCCCTAGGACTCTTGATAAGATAAAGGAATTCCCCTAATGAGAATGGATAGATTGACTCATCGAATAAAAGAACAAAGATCTTCTAATTTCTAAATATACATACCACAATTTGCACATGCTTATAGTTTGGTCTATAGTCATTTGCTGTACATTTTCAATTGATAAGGTTGCCAAGTAATTTTCCAATTTGTTGCAACTTCATGATTATGAGGATATTACTGCAAGCTTGGCTTGAACTATTCATAGACCATATAAGAAGATATATATGAATGGTTGAACTCTCATTTGTTCACCCTTTATCTTTTTGATGTTTCACTTTGGTAAATTTGGTGAGATCAATAATAGATGTCACTAACTCTTTTACTTTTATTTCAAAAAAGACATTTGTTTTAGTTTAGATCTTTTTATTTGATGAGTACAAAACTGATACTAAATATCAGTACCAAGACATCATTTCACAAGTTGCACCACGATTCTACACTACTATGAACTTACCTATGTTTTCAACGAGAATATATATATCTTTTGCAATAAAGTTTTCCTTAGCAATTTACCCTTGAGATTTTTTTCATGGTATATGATCCATGCATGCTGCACTTATGAAGAGGTATTTTACCTCCTACAGAGTGAAAAGTTTCAAACATGACTTTCATAAGCTACTTTTTAAGATAATTGTTTTCTTGAAAAACAAGCTAAGTTTAGGGGGAAAATTACTGCAGGAAAATGAAGAAAATTACTAGAATACATGTGTAGAGAAAAATGTTTTTGGGAACGTGGCTGATGGGGAAAGTGGTGGCTACAAGAGAGGAGGAGAAAAGAGAGTAAGAAGAATAGGAAAAAAGGAGAACTGAAAGAGAAAAAATAGATATTTTTGTGCTAAATATTGTATGCTTGGATCTCTATTGCTTCATAAGAAATTTTTACCAATTAGCCATAGCTGAATTTATATTTTCAACTGTTCAGTTCAATTCCTCTGAATTTGGAAATGATATAGTTTAACAATAGTTTCCTAATTATCTCATTTTTCTCCTAATTTATGCTTGCCATCTGCACGAAGCAACCCACTTTGCTTGGCATTTTTCACTACCGCAAAGGTAGCCCTCTTTAGTATATTCACTATTAGCTGGCATTTGCTCTATTCTTGGGGATTCTTTATTTTTTTTCCCTTGGTTTTTGCTGCTTGAAGATGTGATATGTCTTTTTTGAGACTTCACATTGACTGATGAGCATAGAGGGAGCAATATTTTCTTATTTGGATGAGAGATGGAAGAGGGGTATAGTGAGAATGCCCCATTCTCTATTAAGGATTTGATGCAGAACAACCCTGTAATGAAAAATACACAGACACGTATCGTTCGAGATTAATTTTCGTTTGTTGTTGGTCATTACACTTGCTGATTTTCAAAGTATTTTTTCGATTTCATATAAACTGTTGTATGTGGTAGTTACTTGCACAGCTGCAACATTGTCACCAGAGTGTATTTGCACCGAAATATTATGGGGTCTGCTTTGTTGATTGACAAATATGGGATGCTAAATTCACTGATTCTAGGTTCGCAAATTACTTCAATCATGTAAAAGAGCATCCTCTGTCAAGTCAAGTTGTCACATTTTGGTAAAGAGCCTCAGAACTTCTACTAAGTGCTCCAGATTATGGAATACATACTGATCTTTGAAGTGCAGGTTGCCTCATGGCTTAAATGTTAGTAGGCAAGCCTATTCTGCCTGGTGGTACTAAAGCTTTGACATTTTCTTTCCATTTAGTGAACTTAATTTTGTCCCCAGTGAGTATAGATCATTGACATTTAAAGTCCCTAATAATGTGAAATACCCATCCATGAATTTGGTTTGCTACTATGTTTAACACCTGCTGATTGTAAATGATAGCGCTCTCTACTTTTTGTGTATTTTATGTGTCCTAATTCGAAAGATATATATATATATATATATATATATATATATATAACACCTTCACCGTGTCTTTCATTGTAGGTGTTATGTCCCTTTTCAATTACGACGAAACATGAGAATGCGCTTAGTGAAGTTCAAGAAGTGCTTTATCATGGACATCATAAGAATCTATATGATCAAGACCAAAGGGCTGCAGAAATGCTCCAACAGTGACATTCTATGGACTGCTTCAATTGGATGGCGCCTCATCACAGTCCATACGTCCCTTATATACTTTGTTTGGCTGGAGTATCAGGTATGGTAAGATCTTTTATTTGCATAGACTTTCAAAAATCAATAAGTTGCACAATTACGAATGAGTGTGAAAGACTAAGGCGATGTCTTGGATATAGAGCTATAGACCTATGACTTTAAGTACTAGATTAAAATTATTTTGATGAATGGTGGTTGACCTATACATCGAATATATCAAATTTAGCCTGAGGTTGCGATATATATATATATATTGATCCTTTTCTATATTGTTCTTTCTTATATTAATTGTTGAATGCTTAATCTATATTCTTTTATCTAAGGGTGATATTTCTATGTGAGATAAGTCTTTTGTTCAGTCGAGTTGAAGCCAAATGCTTTTTCATCAAAACATCTTGTGGATTTCCAAGAGACCTGAAAAATGTTGTGCTTGGCTTGTTCCTGGATATGAGGGATTATTCTCCTTCATTAGTAAGTCATGTTTGATCTGAAAAGTGTCTCATTGTAGAGGGCTAAACTAATTCTAAAGATTTACAACAGCTAAACTTCTTTCTCAGTGAAAAATGACCTTTCACATGCAGGGGAACGGAAGAGGTCTACAGACTGCATCTCATATTAATAATAGACCACTTGCACCTGCTGCCGCGGGATCAAAGAGCTCTATATATGAACCACTTTTGTATGGTAATACTTCATGACATTTTAGGCCAACTGTAAAGTAGTTAGCTCCACCTAATTTACAACCTCAATTGACCATGAACAAGGTCAATATGGACAATGTTGCTGCAATGTCATCTGTCCAGAAATTTGGTTGATGGAAATAAAGTTTGGAAAATTTGGTTGAGCCTGAATAGCTTAGTTGGGAAGAATATTTTTGTTGTGTTAGTTGGATGGGTAGTAGAAATCACGTACAAGGTATCCCTTTTTTTGCCTAATGTATCTTTTCTTTTCTTCTATGATTCTGTTGTGGATGTGAAAATCATCACTGGTTGTCTATGGTGTTAGATGTTCTTGTTCTTCATAATTTTGTGAAGGTATCGATTATATATGGATTTGACCTAAAACACTCTCAGGTTGTCTTCCATTGTAAGTGTATCTTTCTAATCGGAAAGAAAAATAAACATACTTAGTGAAATTGAGGGAGTGCTTACCATGGGAAAGAAGAACAATCACTCACATGTGACTTAATAATGGCATTTAGATTGCTATAATGGATATGATACATCATTTCAATCCTCATCTTATTAGTACAATTAGAAAATTATTTGGCTTCTGAAAAAAGTCTGAGAAAGCTAGACTTGAGTTCAACATAATCTTCATTGTCGCACCAGATACTTAAAATTTTGAGTTAGTGTATTACAAGTCTGAGAAAGCTAGACTTGAGTTCAACATAATGTTCATTGTCGCACCAGATATTTAAAATTTTGAGTTCGTATATTAAAAGTCTGAGAAAGCTAGACTTGAGTTCAATATAATGTTCATTGTCGCACCAGATACTTAAAATTTTGAGTTGGTGTATTACAAGTTTAAATAGAAACACCATGGTAGTAAATTGCCAATGAAATATTATTGCAGAGAACTGCATTGTTTGTAGCTAAATATTGAATGCCCATCTTCAGGGAGTTCTGAAAGTGTTCAAATGAAAATCTAGAAAAACAATTTGATACTTTGTTATTTTAGCATCACAACATCCCAACTGTAGATGGACTAATGCAAGGCATGTAATGTGGGCATTCAAAATTAGATTCCCTCGGACTGAATTGGCTCCGTGTGAGTTTTTCTTGAACAAGTATCCTAGGAATTTTTTACAGAATGATTGATAGAAGGTATCTATGGATTAGGAATCCCAGCTTACAGTATTTGATTTACCCATGTGATGATATTAATGAGTTGGAAAGATTAAATAGGGAACTGATTTTAAAGTAAATTGATATCTTGATTCTTTAGTTGACATTTATAGTTTCTATTATATTTCAATTGAAAACATAGGTGAAAATCTCTCTGTTAGTGAACTCTATAATGTACAATTGTGGAATTCTTATCATATTGAGTTGCTCTTGAACGATTTATTGATATTGCCTTCATTGGAGAAGATGTTGAGAACAACTTCAGCTGCATGTGTTAAGACTTAATTTTCGTTTCAACTTCAAATTCTTTTTATGGAGCCATGAGTCTCCTGTTAATTTATTTATTCTTTTTCACTGAACTTTACTTCTGCCCCCAATTTAACTGGTCTCTTTAGTTTGTGTACACAATGGATAACGTTTTGAGATGAACACTTTCAAGTAAACAAGTGGTGCTTGAAGTTAATTTTTCATAAGCAGATTTTGAAAAAACATATCTTTTTTATGGGTCTTCAATTTCTTCAAATGCTTACAACCAGTGATTACTAACCTTGGTTGCGCAAGTGAATTTTTTACTTATATGTTCATAATCAGATTAGTTACTATTTATTCTGCTCCTTGTAATTTGTTTGATCAATGATGATAATTTTCTTCAAATTTGATATTTATTCCTTTAAGCGTATTTTAACTGCAGATATAATTGTTGCTCTGTTAAATGAAGTGAACAAGCAGGAATAAGTCTCGGTGGGGGGCCTATATGAAGCTGACACTTGCCAATTCTGACAAATTCGACACACGCAGCACTGTAAGTTTGTCACAAATCCAACAAGTTAAAAGTATATTTCATAATTGAAAACAACTTCCTTCTGTTGTGCACCTACGATAATTGACGATATGCTCATTCTTTTTGGTTTTCCACGAGAAATGAGCCAACTGGATGGACAATGTAAATTGAGATTTCACCCCAACAAGAGAATACTCAAAAGAAGAGAAAAGAGAGTCCAGTAACTCTGAGGGAGACAACTTATGCAAGAAGAAAATAAAGGGTCAATTATTACTAATAATAGCATTAAGGCAATTAACTACGTTGAAGAAAGGGTATAGGAATTAAATATTCATTCCCTCATTTCATACAAGAACATACAACATCAAAAAAGGAAAAAATAAATGTACAGTTGATGTTTCTCATGGCAACATTGGATAGTCCAGAAGTTGTGAAACCACTAGAATTTGAATGACAGATAAAAGCAGAATGTTTCCAACAATGTCTTGAGCATTCTCCTTTCCTTTTCTCTTTTCGATTTTTTTGGAGTTGTGTCGACATTTAATGTCTTCTACTTTATAGATGATTTGTTATTGTGTACAATTAATAAATTCAATGAGCATACTTTGTTCCTTACCTATTAGATCATCCTTTTTACTATTACACACGTAATTTGAATAAATTGTTTCCTTGTAATTTGTGGTATATATATTTTCTAGCAATAAAATTTATCATCAACGGTGAGCAGATTTATTATGTTGGACCCGTGCTCAGCACGGGCCATCCCCATCTAGTATATATATATATATATGAGAGCTTTGCAAAATTTCATTCATCTTTTTTAGGAGTAAACTTATCTAGTTCCCACTTCAGCTATACAGTATTCATATATCTAAATTCCTTCAACGTCTATACTGATGGTAAAATATATACCATCATGGTTGAGTCATTATTGTTGTCTATGCGGTGAAGAAAATTTGGTGGAAAACATGTTTAGTGCTATATTCTACTGTCTAAATGAAATTGATTGTTTTACATCAGGTTTTGCAAGGTTTTATTCAAGGTATGTTAAGGCAAAATTTTCTTTTTCATATCGCGTAAAATCTTAAAATTTATAGATCATCGAATAAATTGTTTTTACTATTCTATTCCTAGAAAGACCCTCTGTGAAGGGCATTGGAAAGTCATGTTATGCTTTGATTCTATCGTATTGTTCTTATACTTGTATCATTTTGAATTGTGGTGCTAGTAAATTTATCCTTCGTTAAGTTTCTTATTTCTTATCTCTATTCGCGAGCTATTGTCTTAAGATTATGGCGAAAATATTGGGGAATTTTCATGTTATACCAAGGGGAGTTGTTAAGTCATTCTTTCTTGTCAAAACATTTTTCAAAAATGTAATTTGAAAATGATACTAATATTAAATCTTGTACTCTATTCTTTTTGTTAATTATATGCTTGTCAAGCAACATATTTCTTAAAACGGACCATACCAGTATCAGGTTGGAGTCATTTATGTAAATCAAGTTAAGCACGTTAGTCTCCTTTTAAGTTGCTAGATGACTGATTTTCTAACCTGAAGTCTAGTGAAGAGCTTTGAATCCATTATGAGTCTATAGACCTAAATGGTTGTACAGAAGTTAAATGAGTTCATGAAAAAATTCTTTTTGCACCTTGAGTTCTTTGAGGCGTTTACATGTTATATGAAACTGAATATGGAATTATAAGAACATGAGTTCCAACGGGCCAAGGTTGGCAACAAGAGTATGGTAACATATATGCATTATGAATCCATGACATGATATGCTATGCATTCTACTCCCGAGCTATAATCGGAAGGTATGTGGCCTATTGCCTATATTTATACGTATTAGATACAGATGGCCACAAGTTGGGGAATATGATGTCGGTTCGCTACCAGAAGGCACCACCATTGCTAGCATTTGGTTGGGTATGTCATGCATTTGCATCTATATATATGTGTGTGTGTACTCACGACATACGATTAAACGAGCATATCATGCATATTTAATTATTGGGAGGTCAGATGTCAGGCATTGAGGCTATCAGAGTTCCAGTTTAAGGTAGTATCTTTATTACCCTTTCTATCACAACTATTTATGACATCATTTTCCGCCTTACATACCAGTACATTTTCATTCGTACTGACGTCCCATTGCCTGGGGATGCTGCATGTCGTGCTGCAGGTTTGAACATATGTCTTAATCTAACTTTCCCATAGGTGTGTTGTCTCAGCTGAGGATTGATAAGCTTCATTCTTCCTGGAGTTGTTGGTTGTTTATACATTTTACATACTCGAGTTTCATATATAGTTGTTGACATCGTTGGGGACTTATCCTAACCAGTTGAGTTGTAGTATTCGTAGAGACTTGTGGACATTTTTGGTTGGGTCTTCTCAGCTTTCATTTATAGCCTTATCGGTTTATTGTATTCATAGTCTCAGATGATGCCTCATCGTCATGCTAGTTCTTTATCAGTAATTTGGTCTTGCCGGCCTGCTTTATGTCTTTCGTATTGTTGTGACCTTGCCAATCTAGTTATTTTGTTTCAACAGGTTATTGTGGCGGCCTTGTCAGCCCTCACTGTTTCATTTCCTTTAGATGTTAGTTGATTTGCTCGGTCAAGTAAGGCACTGGGTGTTTGTTACGCCTCTGCTAGATTGGGGAGTGACACAAGAGTTGGCCTAGACCTCTATTCTTTTCGGATATTAGAAGTTTCTTAGGTTTGGCTGGTTACTACAAAATATTTGTTGAGGGATTTTCTACGATTACCTCTCCATTGACCACATTGACCCAAAAGAAGGCTAAGTTCATATGGTTCGAAACATGTGAAAAGAGCTTTATGAAGTTAAGGATATAATTACTTCCGCTCCGGTGTTGACCTTACTAGAACGGACTGATGGTTTGGTTGTTTATTGTGATGCCTCGAGAATTGGGCTAGGATGTGTGCTTATGCAAAATGGAAAACCCATTGCATATGCTTCAAGACAACTTAAGATACAGAAGAAGAATTATCCTACCCATGACCATGAACTAGCGGGGGTAGTCTTTTACTTAAAATTTTGGAGGCATTATTTGTATGGTGTTCATGTGGATGTCTTTACCGACCACATGAGTTTGCAATAGGTGTTCAATAAGAAGGATCTAAATCTTTGCCAAAGAAGGTGGCTTGAGCTATTGAAGGATTATGATATGGGTGTTCTCTATTACCCCGGTAAGGCGAATGTGGTGGAAGATGCTCTTAGTTGGTATCTATGGGTAGTGTTGCTCGCATAGAAGATGGTAAAAATGAGTTGGTTCAAGATGTTCATAGATTGGCCCGGTTGGGTCTTGAGTTAGTAGACTCTGCCAACGGTGGTGTTATGGTTCACAATTGGTCAGAATCGTCTTTTGTGGTGGATGTGAAAGCCAAGCAAGGTCTTGATCCAACTTTTGTTGAATTAAAGGAAGTTGTGCTTGAAAAGTCCGTACAGGCTTTCTCCCAAGGGGGAGATGGTGTACTTAGATATCAAGGTCATTTGTGTGTTCCTAATGTCGATGACTTGAGAGAATAGATCTTGTCAAAAGCCCATAGCTCTCGATATTCCATTCACCCACGAGCCACGAAGTTGTATCGTGACTTGCGGGAGATCTATTGGTGAAATGGGATGAAGAAGGATATTGCAGAATTTATGGCTAAATGTCCCAATTTTAAACAAGTGAAAGTTGAGAATTAGAAATCGGGAGGTTTTTCCCAAGACATTATCATTCCTACTTGGAAGTGGGAAGATTTGAATATGGACTTCATCGTTGGGTTGCCTCGCACCCGGCAACAACATGACTCAATTTTGGTTATAGTACATCGAAATACAAAATCGGCTCATTTCATTCCCGTCAAGATTTCTTATTTGGAGAAGGACCATGCTAAGTTGTACTTGAGAGAAATGGTAAAGTTGCATGGAGTTCCTTTATCCATTATCTCTGAATTGGGGTACCCAATTCACTTCTCAGTTTTGGTAATCTTTTCAAAAAGGTCTTGGTACTCGTATTAAGCTAAGTACGACCTTTAACCCACAAACCTATGGGCAAGCGGAGCGTACTATCCAACCTTTGGAAGATATGTTGAGAGCTTGTGTGATTGATTTAAAAGGTAATTGGGATGAGCACTTGCCTTTGATTGACTTTGCATATAACAATAATTATCACTTAAGTATTGGTATGGCTCCATTTGAGGCATTATATGGTAGGTGTGGATCTCCTTTGGGTTTGCTTGAAATAGGTGAAGTCGCTTTGATACACCCCGAGTTGGTACATGATGCTATGGAAAAATTTTGACTTATTAGAGAAAGGTTGAAAACGGCTCAAAGTCGGCAAAGTCATATGCCGATGTTAGAAGATGTCACGCCCCAAGCCTACACCCTGGACATGGCCGGCACTCGAGAACCATTGCTGACCCCAAGCAAACCCTTGACTGGACTTACTTACTCAACAGAAGACTTAACTCATGCAGAAAAATACTTTTAAATTAAACTAAACTGCTCAATAAACACTTAGAATGTATCAAGATAACATTCATTGGCCAAAAGTGGCAACTCAAGTCTCAACCATTAAAATAGGAAATAAAAACTTAATAACTAACATCTGATTATCTATGAAGCCTCTAAACAACTGAGATGGATGTCGGGACAAGACCCAGGACATCCTAATGAACTAATGATAAAACTGAAAGCAATAAAAGGGATCCTACGGAAGCAAGGAGGCTCACCACAAGACTTTGAGTGCTCAACTAGATCAACGATGTGCTAGATGTTGATCCTGGTTACCTGTGTTTGCATCATAAGAAGATGAAGGCCAAATGACATCAGTACATTAAATGTACGAGTATGCAAGAGGAATTCTAAAACAAGACATAAGCTTGAAATGAACTGAAGAACTTACCTGGCTCAACTGAACTGAACTGAACTGATTTCAATACAAAGCAGTGTGTATAAATGCAGTATAAAGAAAAGCTTTAAAACATGGTTTTTAACTCTGTGTATTTAGAAATACAATAATAACTCTGTATGTATGCAAAGATACAATATGAACTATGTTTGTATATGAAAATACAAATATTTCTGATGTATATAAAAATACAAAGTACTGTTGTGGGAGTTTCTCTAACCGACAACCATCACTTAAGAGTTATCGTGATGATACAACATTTTGCCTCACGCTGCCAAGGTCGTCCTATACCTTGTCGAGGGTATAGAACCTGAACTACTAAGTGGATCCACTAGTCTATGCTAAAAAGCACTAAAGGAATCATCTAAAAAGTATGACCCTTTTCTACTCATTATGGCTATATGGTTTATGGCGGCTCGGAGTTCTATGAACTCTCCCCCATATCGGTGCTCAATACTACTCCCAAAATATACTAGTTGTTTATGTTTCAAAAATATAACTTCTTTATGTGGTTTGAGATAATTGCTCAAAACTTAGCTCAAAGACTATCATGGAAATCTCAGTTCCCTTCTTGCTTAATTGTGAAATCATTTACTTTTATCTAAAAACTAGCTCAAAGGCTCTTTGGAAATCAAAGTTTCCCTTCTTGCTTAATTGTGAAAGCATTTACTCTTTTCTGAAAACTAGCTCAAAGGCTCTCTGGAAATCAAAGTTTCCTTACTTGTTTAAAAGTGAAAACATTTTAAACTCTTTGGGAATACATAGTCCCCATATACTTTTGAAGAAATGAACTTCAACTTTACTCTTTACTAAACTCAAAACTCAAGTCTTCAAACAAAGTTAAATCATTTGTAAAAGACTTTTGGAAGGCTCTATGAACTTCTCTTGACTTGGCTCTTAACTTCTCTTGACTAGAGTCTTAAATTCTCTTGACTTGACTCTTAACTTTCCTTGAATTGAATTATGGATTCAAGGATTGTGATTTGTGATAGGAAAGATCTCATGATGTTTAGAATGATTTTAGATAGCTAAACATGAGAAAATATCAATAATTAACTGTCTGAAAGATGGTCCGCGACGCCGAGATGTATTTAAATTGTTGGTCGCGAAATAAATTTTTTGGTAGAACGGTCCGTGATCACTCTGTGACGCGAGGGGAAATTTTCAAATCTGAGGAACAGGTCCGCAACGCGGACCTGCTACCCAGATTTGCCTTACTTGTTCCTTCTTTGTTTTCTATCCCCAATTCTCCTAATTTCGATTCTTTTTCTCCATATCTCTTTAGATTCAGGTACCCACAACATATACACAAGAATCTAACTCAAAGAAACTCTAATAATCAATCTTAAACTCTCACGAATTCCTCAATCTCATCCAAAATTCAAGAACGAAAGCAATTCAAGAATATAACTCAAGAATAACATCAAATTCTCTCAATCTTTTTAGGACGAAATTTCACTGAATAAAACATGTTTGGTGCGTGGGTGAACTAACCCAACGTTGTGTGAACTCACATACGTCATAGGGATCACCCCTTGACGAAATTCACAAGCGATTCGTGAAGATCTTGACGATTCGTGCTTCCTTTCCTCCTTTCTCCTCTTCTTTTCTCTTTTCTCAAAACCCTAACTCTTTTTCCAAAAGCGTAAACTGTCTAAGATAAGTTTAGACCCCAATAAATTACCCAAAAACGAAATAAAATAATTGGGTAAGGAAAAGACCATAATGCCCCTTTAAAATTTGGATTGGACATTTCCTTATTTGAACAACCCAATTTTCAATCGGCATATCTCCCTCATACAAACTCGAAATCGCACAAAATTGGCGGCGTTGGAAAGATTGTTCCAAGATATTTCCTAAGATATCTGGAAAAAAATTTAACTCATCCTGACCTAAAAGTTATGGTCGTTTGAAGTTGACCAAAAACTCAACTTTAACACACTTAAAATTTTCCAAATTTTTTTATACTTTCCAAAAATGACTATTTCCACTTTTTAACTTCTTTCTAGCTCTTTCTAGTTACGGGGTGTTACAATATCTCTCCCTTGGGAACATTCGTCCTCGAATGAGCTTTCTCTTAGTAGGCTAAGGGTGTAACATTTAACATTCAGTTCAAACACCCAACAAGCAATGCAATTCCAACATGCTAATCTTATAAATAAAAGCTAAGAAAAGGATTAGTACCTTGATCTAGAATTTCTCCGGTTTCAAAGAGATGTGGATATCCCTTCTTCATATCCTCCTCAACTTCCCAAGTACCTTCCTCAACAAACTGGTTCCTCCAAAGAACTTTGACTAATACTACTTCCTTAGTCCTCAACTTGCGAACTTGACGATCTAGAATCTGAATCGGAATCTCCTCATAAGATAAGCTATCATTGATACAAATATCCTCAGTTGGTATGGTAAGTGAAGGATCTCCATGAACTTCCTTAACATGAAAATATGAAATACCGGATGAATCGATGCTAACTCTTGTGGCAGCTCTAACTCATAAGCTACATTGTCAATCCTCTTAAATATTCTATAAGGACCAATATACCGAGGACTAAGCTTTCCCTTCTTTCCAAATCTCATAACACCCTTCATGGGTGATACTTTTAAATATACCCAATCATCTACTTCAAACTCTAACTCTCTTCTCCTAACATCATTGTAGGATTTCTGACGACTCTGTGTTGCTTGCAATCTCTCTTGAATAACTTTAACTCTCTCCATAGCTTGATGAACTAAATCTGGTCCTATTAACCCAGCTTCACCAACTTCAAACCATCCAATAGGAGATCTGCATCTTCTCCCATAAAGAGCTTCGTAAGGAGCTATCTGGATGCTAGAATGGTAACTATTGTTGTAAGTAACTCAATGAGAAGTAGGTGATCATCCCAATTACCTTTGTAATCAATCACACAATCTACCTTGATACCTTAAAACACCATCTCCCCCTTGTTCAAAGCCATTGCTTTTTGCTTATGAACATTTGCCTTTAGTTCAAGAAAAATAAGATATTGGTCTTGCTTCTCTTTTACTTCTGACACTAACGATGATTCAACCTCATTCATCACCACTACTCCTCCTTCTATGGAATCCATTAGTCGAACTCCTAGCCGTGCAAATCTATGCACCTCTTTTGTTAACTCTTTCTTATCTTCCTCAAAATAGGTAGTATTACCCATAGATAATCTACTCAAGGCATCATCAACAACATTAGCCTTACTTGGGAGATAAAGAATACTCATGTCACAATCTTTGAGTAACTCTAACCACCTTCTCTGTCTATGATTAAGGTCTCTCTGTAACGACCCTTCCGGAATAATATAAGCCTCTAATAATATAAGCCAATAACTCACGAGATTTTTGCATATATATATATAATGTCCTCACACTAGTAAAAATAATATAAAAAGAATATTACCAACTTTCGAGTACCCAAACTATGTGGTTCATGCTTCATGCAATCATTCAAAATTAGTGGTAAATTTAGCATATTACAAGACTTGGGCTTACACACCCCAAAAGAACAAAACATAGAGTCATACTTATATTACAACCCATGGTGACATGATCACATTAGTCCACAAAATTTCATGTAAATATACACCACATAGATCATGTACAAGTCCCAATGTTTATACAAAAGATAAATGTCTATATGCAATTGTGATCTTCCATCACCAATGGCCAGCACATGCCTCCTTTCGATCATTCCCTAAGATAGAAACAACTATCGCTAAGCATATAGCTTCGTGGTGTAAAAACTATAGGTTCGGAGCCATCAAATTCACAAAACTACCTTTCTCAAGTCATGGGCAGCATAATGGAACATAATAAATAAATCAAGTAAACAATATATCAAGAGTATCAAGTTCGATATTTAGAGGTCCAAATGCCAAGAACGCTCATAGTACCATTTTTCAAAAGATTCAATAACAAGGCTCGCCAAATATGTACATGTCTTCACACCATGCATAATCAAGTATCAAGAAGAGTCGACGCCCTGTTTCAAGAAGGGTCAAAGCCCAAAATCAAGAGAACCAAGAACCATATTAAAAATGGCTTTTTAGTTCGTACTTAAAATGGACAACTTCCATTCTTAAGACGGACTAAAAATCGAGAGTCAAGATGGCAAATGATCTGAATCAAGAGGCATGTCAATAGTGACAAAGTCACAGCCACAAGAAGGACAAGGTCCCAACAAGAGCGCCAAGTGATCAAACAATCCGTACAAGTGGGCGACTTACACAAGCATCTTTAATGTCTTAAACGATACCAACACGACAATGCAAAGTGACCAGAGGTAACCAAGGTACCAATATCAACCTTCAGATATACCAGAAGTTAAAAGAGTACAAATACAAATTTATACAAAAACCTTAGTGCTTTAGTAAAGAAAAAGTCCAACACAACTTCAAGAGTTCAAACCGTAGACCAACCAATGTATCAAGGTCCTCAACTGGTTCACGAGTATATACAACCTTTAAAATACAATTAAATAACTTCTTTAATCCCTAGCAGCTCAATAATATTGATGTAAAATAGGATTATCATCACAAGTAAGATTAGCTTGTACAAACACAACTATACTCCCAAAACAGTGATTCTGGCCATCCTAATACCTCATGTCGCAACTTAGATTTGAAAAGAAAAAGGGCAAAACTAGACTTTATAGCCTTCATGAAAGATGTAGCTACATCTCTTAAGGTTGCAAAAAAACAAGAATCACCACAAAATATATTTTGTACAACAAGATATAGTCAAAACACTAACAGTTGTTTATACAGGATTTTAAATTCCAAAATCTAGATAGAACTTGTCCTATGTTGCGTCCAATATGTTGAATCCGTAACAGCTAAATCAGAGTTTTACATAAACATAAGAGTTGTAGGTCTACGAATTATCTTTCCAAATCATATTTATTCACTATAAACTAAGTTCTAGAGCGAGGGATATGCATAAAATACCAAACACTACCCAGCTCAGAAACAGATTTTGTCACTTACCAACAAGAAATGTGTGTTCTTGAATTCCAGCCAAAAGGGCCAAGTTTTTCTTTTGTAATTTTGAATAACAACTGATTAAAGAAGGCTCTAAGGATTTTTAGACTTGAAAAAAAAACGAATTAACTCAAGGAGGTGAAAATATATATAGTCACACAAGTGATGTTCATCACTTGTACAACTGTCTCCAAAAAGGGCTGCCCAAATAGTTGTGTGCTGCCCAAAATGCATACATATACACCTATATATATATCCCTCATCTCCTTTTAAAGTTATACATAATTATAGTTAGAATATTACAAAAATACCATAATACAATACCTAAAATTACGATCACAATTTATGTTAAGCAAGTTAGCAATTATCACAACATTTCAAGTTCCCAAAATGAGACTAAAACATATTCTAGCAATTAGGCAATGGTAAATCGACATGCAACTCTTGGTTAGTATTTAGGGTGTTACAATTCTCTCCCCCTTAAAGAATTTCGTCTCGAAATTTACCTTACACTAGTCCCGAAACAAGTGCTGATACTGGGTCCTCATGTTTTCTTCTCTAGCTTCCTTTCCAGAATGGTTCCTCCAAAGCACCATTACTAAGGGAATTCTCTTGTTTCTAAGTTGCTTTACTTCTCGAGCTTCAATTCGGATAGGTTCTTCATTATACGTCAAGTCAAGATTAATCTCAATAGATTCAACTGGAAGAACATGTGATGTATCATAACGATATCTTTTGAGCATAGAAACATGAAAGACATTGTGGATCTTCTCCAACTCCGGTGGCAAAGATAATTTATATGCAACTAGTCCAATCCTTTCAAGTATCTCATAAGGTCCAATGAATCGGGGACTAAGTTTTCCTTTATGGCCAAATCTCATAATATTTTTCCACGGAGACACCTTTAAGAATACTTTATCTCCCACTTGATATTCAATGTCAAGGCTTTTAAGATCAGTGTACGACTTTTGTCGATTCGAAGAAATCTTTGGACGATCCTTGATAATGTTTACCTTGTCCTCTGTTTGTTGCACAATTTCAGGACCAACAAGCTTTCTTTCACCAACTTCACTCCAACAAAGAGGGGTCCGGCATTTCCTTCCGTATAAAGCTTCATAGGGAGGCATTCCAATACTCAATTGGTAACTATTATTATAAGCAAATTCTATCAAAGCCAAGTGTTTGTCCCAACTACCCTCAAACTCCATAATACAAGCTCGAAGCATATCCTCCAAAATTTGTATCACTCTTTCCGACTGGCCGTCTGTTTGAGGATGGAACGAAGTGCTAAATTTCAGCTTAGTACCCAAAGATTCCTGCAAGCTACCCCAAAATCTAGATGTAAACCTTGGGTCTCGGTCAGATACAATAGACATAGGGATACCATGTAGTCTTACAATCTCACTAATGTACAATTCGGCAAAACGCTCAAGTGAGTAATCCATCCTGATTGCTAAGAAGTGAGCACTCTTGGTTAACCTGTCCACAATCACTCATATTGCATCATGATTTCTCTAAGTGCGAGGAAGTCCAGAAACAAAATCCACAGTTATTCTCTCCCATTTCCATTCCGGCATCGACAAGGGCTGTAGTAAACCAACTGGGACTTGATGTTCTGCCTTTACTTGTTGACAAACCAAACATTTGGAAATGAACTCCGCAATGTCTCTCTTCGTACTATTCCACCAATAAAGTTTTTTTGATGGTCTGGTACATCTTTGTACCTCCAGGATGCATTGCATATGGTGAAGTATGTGCTTCATTCCATATTTTTCTCCTCAAGTTGGCATCATTAGGGACGCATAACCTGTTCTGATAAAATAAGACACCATCCTCTGTTAATGTAAAATCCAGCTTTTCCCCAGTTTGAACTTTTCTGGTCAATTTTACAAGTTTCTCATCTATCTTTTGTGCTTTTGTGCTTCTTTCACCTGTTCAAGTAATATTGGCTTTACTTGCAAATTAGCAATAACTGAACCATTTGAATCAGGTGTAAAACAAACATTCATGGCTCTTAACTCAAGGAGCAAGGGTAAATGACTCAAAGAAATGCTTGCAAAGGATTTTCAACTTAAGGCATCTGCAACCACATTGGCTTTACCTGGATGATAATCAATCGTGCAGTCATAATCCTTGATGATTTCAAGCTATCTACGTTGTCGAAGGTTTAGCTCCTTCTGAGTACCCAAGTACTTTAAGCTCTTGTGATCAGTGAATATATGACATTTCTCTCCATACAAATAATGCCGCCATATTTTTAAAGCAAACACTACAACAACAAGTTCAAGATCATGGGTAGGATAATTCAATTCATGCGGTTTTAATTTCCGAGAGGCATAAGAAATAACCTTCCCTTCTTGCATCAAAACGGATCCTAGACCATTGTGAGAAGCATCACTGTATACTACACTCTTTTGCCCTTCAATTTGTAGAGTAAGTATAGGCGCTTGAGTCAACAAGGATTTGAGAGTTTCAAAGCTTTCTTGGCATTAGTCATCCCAAATAAACTTTACTTCCTTCTGCAAGAGATTAGTCAAGGGAGAAGCGATAATGGAAAAGCCTTTCACAAATCTTCTGTAGTAGCCTGCTAAGCCTAAGAAGCTTCTTACCTCGGTTGGACTTTTGGGAGGTCTCCATTCAACAACTGCTTGTATCTTACTAGGATCTACCTTCACGCCTTTGGCTGATACAACATGTCCCAGAAACGTCACTTCATCAAGCCAAAATTCACACTTGGAAAGTTTAGCATAAAGTTCCTTCTCCTTCAAAATTTCCAAAATAATCCGGAGGGGTTTATCATGGTCTTCACTACTTCTAGAAAATATTAAAATATAATCTATAAAAACAACCACAAACTGATCTAGATAAGGCTTGAATACTCGATTCATTAGATCTATGAATACCGCAGGAGCATTTGTCAATCCAAACAGCATCACCAAAAATTCATAATGACCATACCGAGTTCTAAAAGCAGTTTTAGGAATATCTTTCTCTCTAACATGCAGTTGGTGATATCCAGACCTTAAATCAATCTTTGAGAATACTTTAGCACCCTTTAGTTGGTCAAACAAATCATTGATCCTCGGTAGTGGATATCTATTCTTGATTGTTATTTTGTTCAATTGTCTATAGTCAATACAAAGCCTAAGAGTGCCATCTTTCTTCTTTACGAATAAAACAGGGGCTCCCCAAGGAGAAACACTAGGTCGAATAAAACCTTTCTCAAGAAGTTCTTGCAATTGAGATTTCAATTCCCTTAATTCTGCCGGAGCCATTCTATAAGGAGTGATAGAAATAGGGGTAGATCTAGAAATAAGCTTGATTGGAAATTCAACCTCTCTTTCCAGGGGAAGTCCAGGAAGGTTTTCTGGGAAGACTTCTGGAAAATCACATACAGTAGGTATGTCCTTGATACAAGGACTTTTCAACTGTGTATCAACTATGTGAGCAAGGTATGCCCTACAACCTTGATGCATCAGCTTTCTTGCCAAGGCCGCAAAAATAATACTAGATGTCAATGATCTTTCACCTTGTACAATAATGTGTGAAAATGTCGGATCTTTAAAGGTCACATGTTTTGACCTACAATCTACCACTGCATGATATTTATGAAGCCAATCCATCCCGATAATAACATCAAAATCCTTGAAGGGCATTTCAATCAAATCAGCAGGGAAGACTAGGTTTTGAATCACGAAGGGACAATAACGATAAATTCGATTACACACAACCTGATAACCCAAAGGACTTTCAACCAGCACATCATAATTAAGCCTCATAGATTTCACATTTTCAAGAAGAACAAGTGATGAACAAATATAGGAATGTGTAGAACCAGGATCAAATAGTGTAAACACACATAAGCCAAATAAGTGAAATTTACCGACAACCATGTCTTGTCCATCCTGCTCATCCCTCTGGCTCATAGCATAAACGCGTGCAGTAGTTATTTGTCCACTAGCTTGATTAGCTCCACTTGTACCTACTGCTTGGGTGTTTTTAGGTCTTGCACCTATATTAGTTTGAGGAGGATTAATAGAAGACTTATGAATTGAGCCTTCAATTCTCAAGGAAAGAGCATTATTAGGATTAGGGCATTCCTTCACTTTATGATCAAAGCTCCCACAAGTGAAACATGCACCAGAAGCTCTCCTACAAGTACCATAATGATTCTTTCCACATTGCGGACAAGTGGGAACACGAGGCTTGCCTTGGCCATAAGTTGGAGTGCTAGCTGTAGAAAAATCTGATCTGTTTTGCTTTTGCTGCAGTGGCCTGTTATCACTACTATCCTTAGAGTTATCAAACCTTCCCCTTTTTGATGGACCCCCAAAATCTAGTCTAGGCTTCCAGAATTTGTTTTCATTTCTACTAGATTCTTCTTTATCAAGTCGCTCCCAAGTAAAAGCAGCAGACACTAGCTTACAAAAGTTCTCATGTTGCAGGATCGCCACATTCTTTCTAATGGAATCATTTAAACCATCTTCAAATTTCCTACACTTGTCTTTTTCTTATTTAATAATACCTCCAGCATAACGAGAGAGTCTTAGAAACTTTTGTTGGTACCCACAATAGACATACCTCGCTGCCTTAGATACAAAAAATTCTTTCTCTTTGCATCACAATAAGTAGGTGGGACATACTTCACACGAAATTTCCTAAGAAAATCATCCCAAGTAAGAACATGAGGTTTTACCTTGGCATTTGGAACACTTACCCACCAATCGTAAGCATCCTTTTGTAATAATGAAATAGCATATTTAAATTTGGCAACATCTAAACACTCTAACTACTTAAATACCCTCTCCATGCGTTCCAGTCATTGTTCAGCATCCGTGAGATCAATGGTGCCTTCAAACTCCACTCTACCCATTTTTCTCATTTTCTCAAAGTTAATGACGTTGGGATCATACATCGCTTCAGCCATGTGCTGGAAGAATGCAGCCATTTGTTGAAAAGGAGGATTCATGGCTTGAGTACTATGACTCATGTGAGGATGTGAACTAGCTCTTACACCCTGACACCCTGATGGTTTCCCACTTCAGGCCCACTAGTGTGGGGAGCATATAGATTCGAGATAGGTTCTCCAACCTCTTCTAGTGCATGAAGTTGGGGAATAGAGGTACCCAAACCTTCACGAGTAGCTTCCATAGGTCGGTCAGAAAATGAGGCCATAACTTAATTCTTTCAAAAGGGAAGATCACATTGCATTAGGGACATGTACATGATGCATGAGCACTCTACATGCGATAAAAAATATTTTAAACCATGTAAGTGAACAAATAATCCAAATAAAACCTTTTTTCGAATGTGAACAAGTATACAAGTAATTCACAACAAAAGTCCTAGAACCACAAACCTAGGCTCTGATACCAACACTTGTAACGACCCTTCCGGAATAATATAAGCCTATAATAATATAAGCCAATAACTCACGAGATTTTTGCATGTATATATATATATATTGTCCTCACACTAGTAAAAATGATATAAAAAGAATATTACCAGCTTTCGAGAACCCAAACTATGTGGTTCATGCTTCACGCAATCATTCAAAATTAGAGGTAAATTTAGCATATTACAAGACTTGGGCTTACACATCCCAAAAGAACAAAACATAGAGTCATACTTATATTACAACCCATGGTGATATGATCATATTAGTCCTCAAAATTTCATGTAAATATACATCACATAGACCATGTACAAGTCCCAAGGTTTATACAAAATATAGATGCCTATATGCAATTGTGATCTTCCATCACCAATGGCCAGCTTCATGCCTCCTCTCGATCATTCCCTACGATAGAAACAACTATCGCTAAGCATATAGCTTAGTGGTGTAAAAACTATAGGTTCGGAGCCATCAGATTCACAAAACTACCTTTCTCAAGTCATGGGCAGCATAATCGAACATAATAAATAAATCAAGTAAACAATATATCAAGAGTATCAAGTTCAATATTTAGAGGTCCAAATGTCAAGAACGCTCATAGTACCAATTTTCAAAAGATTCAATAACAAGGCTCGCACAATATGTACATCATGTCTTCACACCAAGCACAATAAAGTATAAAGAAAAGCCGACGCCCTGTATCAAGAAGGGCCGAAGCCCAATAATCAAGAGAACCAAGAACCATATTAAAAATGGCTTTGTAGTTCGTACTTATAATGGACAACTTCCATTTTTAAGATGGACTAAAAATCCAGAGTCAAGATGGAAAATGATCTGAATTAAGAGGCATGCCAATAGTGACAAAGTCATAGCCACAAGAAGGACAAGGTCCCAACAAGAGTGCCAAGTGATCAAACAATCCGTACAAGTGGGCGAGTTACACAAGCCTCTTTAACGTCTTAAAGGATACCAACACAACAATGCAAAGTGACAAGAGGTAACCAAGTTACCAAGATCAACCTTCAGATATACCAGAACTTAAAAGAGTACAAATACAAGTCTATACACAAACCTCAGTGCTTTAGCAAAGAAACAGTCCAACACAACTTCAAGAGTTCAAACCGTAGACCAACCAATGTATCAATGTCCTCAACTGGTTCACGAGTATATACAACCTTTAAAATACAATTAAATAACTTCTTTAATCCCTAGTAGCTCAATAATATTGATGTAAAATAGGATTATCATCACAAGTAAGATTAGCCTATACAAACACAACTATGCTCCCAAAACAGTGATTCTGTCCAGCCTAGTACCTCATGTCGCAACTTAGGTTTGAAAGGAAAACGGCAAAACTAGACTTTATAGCCTTCATGAAAGATGTAGCTACATCTCTTAAGGTTGAAAACAAACAAGAATCACCGCAAAATATATTTTGTACAACAAGATATAGTCAAAACACTAAAAGTTGTTCANCATGTCGCAACTTAGGTTTGAAAGGAAAACGGCAAAACTAGACTTTATAGCCTTCATGAAAGATGTAGCTACATCTCTTAAGGTTGAAAACAAACAAGAATCACCGCAAAATATATTTTGTACAACAAGATATAGTAAAAACACTAAAAGTTGTTCATACAGGATTTGAAATTCCAAAATCTGGACAGAACTTGTCCTATGTTGCGTCCAATATTTTGAATCCATACCAGCTAAATCAGAGTTTTACATCAACATAGGAATTGTGGGTATACGAATTATCGTTCCAAATCATATTTAATCACTGTAAACTAAGTTCTAGAACGAGATATATGCATAAAATACCAAACACTACCCAACTCACAAACAAATTTTGTCACTTACCAACAAAAAGTGTGTGTTCTTGAATTCCAGCCAAAAGGGCCAAGTTTTTCTTTTGTAATTTTGAAGAACAACTGATTAAAGAAGGCTCTAAGGTTTATTAGACTTGGAAAAAAAACGAATTAACTTAAGGAGGTGAAATTATATACAGTCACACAAGTGATGTTTATCACTTGTACAGCTGTCTCCAAAAAGGGCTGCCCAAATAGTTGTGTGCTGCCCAAAATGCATACATATACACCTATATATATATCCCTCATCTCCTTTTAAAGTTATACATAATTATAATTAGAATATTACGAAAATACCCTAATACAATACCTTAAACTACGATCACAATTTATGTTAAGCAAGTTAGCAATTATCACAACATTTCAAGTTCCCAAAATGAGACTAAAACATATTCTAGTAATTAAGCAACGGTAAATCGACATGCGACTCTTGGTTAGTATTTAGGGGTGTTACACTCTCTGACTAAACACATACTAAAGACTTGTGATCGGTGAACACATCCACATGAACACCATAAAAATAATGATGCCATATTTTCAAAGAAAAAATACTACGGCAGCTATCTCCAGATCATGGGTTGGGTAACTCTTCTCATGAACTTTCAACTGTCTGGAAGCATAAGCTATAACGTTGCCATTCTGCATTAACGACTACCCAAACCAACTCTAGACGCATCACAATAGACAACAAAGTCTTGCGTACCTTCTGGTAAGGTTAATACTGGGGTGGTAGTCAACCTTTTCTTCAATTCCTGAAAGGTTTTCTCACAAGCTTCAGACCATTGAAACTTTACTCTTTTCTGAGTCACTTAGTCAAAAGAGACTAAATTGACGGGAACCCTTTGACGAACCTTCTATAATAGCCAGCCAAACCCAATAAACTCCTAATATCAATGGGAGATGTGGGTCTAGGCCAATTCTGTAATGTCTCTATATTTTGAGTATCAACTCTAATTCCATCACCAGAAACTATGTGTCCCAAGAACGCCATAGACTCAAGCCAAAACTCACATTTAAAGAACTTGGCATACAACTCTCTATCTTTTAGAGTTTGGAGAACTCTTCTGAGATGACTAGCATGATATTCTTCGTTCCTTGAATAGATTAGTATGTCATCAATGAAGACGATAACAAACATATCTAAATAAGGTTTGAAAACTCTATTCATAAGGTCCATGAATACTGCAGGCGCGTTGGTAAAACCAAAAGACATGACCATAACGTGTCTTGAATGTTGTCTTTGGACAATCACATTCCCTCACTCCTAACTGATGGTAGCCTGATCTGAGGTCTGTCTTAGAAAAACAAGAAGCACCCTGAAGCTGATCGAAAAGATCATCAATTCTCGGTAGAGGATACTTGTTCTTGATGGTAACCTTGTTCAACTGACGGTAATCTATACACATCCTAAGGGAACCATCTTTCTTTATCAAAAATGGGACCGGAGCACCCAAGGTGAGATACTTGGTCGAATGAAACCTTCCTCTAAAAGATCTTTCAACTATTCTTTTAACTCTTTTAACTCAGCTGGTTCCATGCTATATGGCGGAATAGATATAGGACGAGCATATGAATAGTATCTATATCGAAGTCTATTTCTCTCTCAGGAGGGACTCCAGGAAGATCATCTAGAAACTCTTTTACTATTGAAATTGATTGAATAGGAGATATCTCAACACTAGAGTCATTAACTCAGACTGAGTGTTAGTAACACCCCTTGAAAGCTAACTTTCTCGCCTTAAGGTACGAAATAAAATGACCCTTAGGCACTGCTCAATAGCTCTTCAACTCTACAACTGATTCACTGGAAACTAGAACTTGACTGCTTCAGTTCTACAATCTATTGATGCATAACAGGCATTAAGGCAGTCCATACCTAGAATGACATCAAACTCTACCATGTCTAACTCAACTAAATCAGTCATGGTACTCTTGTGATTGACAGAAACGGAACAATCACGATAGACTCTTTTTGCTAGAATAGACACACTATCAGGTGTAGAAACACTGAAGGCTCAAGAAGTTGCTCAGGAAGAACATCAAAATTGAAGACTTGGATCAAATCAGTGACAACATCTGGCGAATCCTCTTGCTCTCGGCGACTAGCGATAGCATAAAGAAGGTTTCCTTCTCTGCATGCCCTTGAAGTTGCTCATTTAGATGCAACTCTATCTTGTGTAGCAACTGTAGAAGATTAGGCTCTATTGCCTCCATAACCATTACTATGTCTGCTCTTAGGATACTCCCTCATAAAAATGACCGTTCTGGCGCACTTGAAGCAACTAGTGGAGTCATCACGACACATCCCTGAGTGGCTCCTACCACACTTAGCACATGCATGAGTCTTAGTAGCCCCTTGTGCATTACTACCTTTCGAATGCGCAGGTCTAGCTCTGAAGTTTGGAGAATTCAAATTTTGTACTCACATTTGTTCCTTGGTGCAGGTGCACGAGCAGATGATGGAGCAGGTCCTTTCTGCTTATATTGGAAAGAAGACTGGTTTGCATTACTCTTTTGCTGCTTGAATTCATTCCCTGATGTCTTAGCCCTCTTATTCTCAAATTCTTCTATATTCTTTAGTTGGTTCTTCTCAACTTGTTGCACATGGATCATCGGCCTTGCTATGCCCATGTAACCTATTAGCATGGCTTCCTTACTTTCCTTACTTAACAGACGAGTCAACCCAATAACGAATAACTCATCCTGCTCCTCATGTCAGCAACCATCTCTTTGCTTCTGTTAGCGTACAAGGAAAGAAACGTCTCATGAAGGCACTCTCGACCATAGTCCAGCTCAAAATCGATTACCCGTAAGCACGAGTTAGAAAGAGACATTTATAGAGATACACTCTATCGCACGAAGTGAGCATGAAAGAAGTGAAGGAATTCCTAAATATTGTAGCCTCCTAATTATAGATATGGCGCGCTTCACACCGATAACTAGGACTCGACATACACGACTTCATAGACTCACTAGAACTCTTAAACTCTTTGCTCTGATATCAAGTTTGTCACACCCTGAGCCTACACCCTGGACGTGACCGACACTTGATAATCATTGTTGGCCCCAAGCGAACCCTTGACTTGGCTTACTTACTCAGTGGAAGACTTAACTCATGAAAAAAATACTTTTAAAGTAAACTGAACTAGTCAATAAACACTTAGAATGTATCAAGATAACATTCACTGGCCAAAAGTGGCAACTCAATTCTCAACCATTAAAACAGGAAATAGAAACACAATAACTAACATCTGACTGTCTATGAAGCCTCTAAAAAACTAAGATGGATGTTGGGACAAGACCCACGACATCCTAATGAACTAATGATAAAACTAAAAGCAATAAAAGGGATCCTCCGGAAGCAAGGAGGCTCACCACAAGACTCTGAGTACTCAACTGGATCAACGACGCGCTGGATGCGGATCCTGGTTACCTATCTCTACATCACGAGAAGATGCTGGCCAAATGACATCAGTACATTCAATGTACGAGTATGCAAGGGGAATTCTAAAACAAGACATAAGCTTGAAAGGAACTGAAGAACTTACCTAGCTCAACTCAACTGAATTTCAATATAAAGTAGTGTGTATAAATGCAGTATAAAGAAAACTTTAAAACATGGTTTTCAACTCTGTGTATTTAGAAATACAATAATAACTCTGTATATGTATGCAAAGATACAATATAAACTCTGTTTGTATCTAAAAACACAAATATTTCTGATGTATATAAAAATACAAAGTACTGCAGTGGGAGTTTCTCTAACCGACAGCCATCACTTCAGAGCTATCGTGATGATACATCATTTTTCCTCACACTGCCAGGGTTGTCCTATACTTTGTCAGGGGTATAGAACCTAAATTACTTAGTGGATCTACTAGTCTATGCTAAAAAGCACTAAAGGAATCATCTAAAAAATATGACCCTTTTCAACCCCTCGGAGTTCTCTAAACTCTCCCCCATATCGGTGCTCAATACTACTCTCAAAATACACTACCTCTTTATGTTTTAAAAACATAACTTCTTTCTGTGGTCTGAGATTGTTGCTCAAAACTTAGCTAAAAGGCTATCTTGGAAATCTCAGTTTCCCTTCTTGCTTAATTGTGAAAGCATTTACTCTTTTCTAAAAACTAGCTCAAATACTCTTTGGAATTCAAAGTTTTCCTTCTTGCTTAATTGTGAAAGAATTTACTCTTTTCTGAAAACTAGCTCAAAGCCTCTTTGGAAATCAAAGTTTCCTTACTTGTTTAAATGTGAAATAATTTTAAACTCTTTGCGAATACATAGTCCCCATATACTTTTGAAGAAATGAACTTCAACTTTACTCTTTACTGAACTCAAAACTCATGTCTACAACAAAGTTAAATCATTTGTAAAAGACTTTTGGAAGACTCTATGAACTTCTCTTGACTTGGCTCTTAACTTCACTTGACTTGACCCTTAACTTCTCTTGACTTCACTCTTAACTTTCTTTGAATTGAATTATGGATTCAAGGATTGTGATTTGTGATATGAATTATCTAATGATGTTTAAGAATGATTTTAGATAGCTAAACATGAGAAAATATCAAGAATTTATTGTCTGAAAGTTGGTCCGCAACGCAAACATGTATTTAAATTTTTGGTTGCGAAGTAAATTTTTAGGCAGAACGGTCTGTGACCGTTCTGCGACGTGAGGGAAATTTTCAAATCTGAGGAAAGGTCCGCAACGCGGACCTGGTACCCAGATTTTTCCGACTTGTTCATTCTTCGTTTTCTTGCCCCAATTCGCCTAATTTGGATTCTTTTTATCCATATATCTTTAGATTCAAGTACCCACAACATATACACAAGAATCTAACTCAAATCAACTCTAATAATCTAAATCTTAAACTCTCAAGAACTCCTCAATCTCATCCTAAATTCAAGAACGTTACCAATTCAAGAATATAACTCAAGAACATTAAGTTCTCAATCTTTTTAGGACGAAATTACACTAAATAAAACATATTTGGCACATGGGTGGAAGAACCCAATGCTATGTGAACTCACATACCTCGTAGGATCACCCCTTGACGAAATCTACAAGCAATTCGTGAAGATCTGGACGATTCTTGCTTCCCTTCCTCCTTTCTCCTCTTTTTTTCTCTTTTCTCAAAACCCTAACTCTTTTTCCAAAAGAGTAAACTGTCTAAGATCAATTTAGACCCCAAAGTATTACCCAAAAATGAAATAAATTAATCGGGTAAGGAAAGACCATAATGCCCCTCTAAAATCCGGATTGGACATTTCCTTATTTGAACAGCCCAACTTCCAATAGGCATATCTCCCTCATATGAACTCGGAATCGCACAAACTCGGCGGAGTTGGAAAGATTGTTCCAAGATATTTCCTACAATATCTGGAAATACACCTAAATCATCCTAAGCTAGAAGTTATGTTTGTTTGAAGTTGACCAAAAACTCAACTTTAACAACATACTTAACATTTTCCAGAATTTTTTATACTTTCCAAAAATGACTATTTCCACTTTTTAACTTCTTTCTATCTCTTTTTAGTTACGCGGTATTATAGAAGAAGAGATCTTGAGTTTAATATGATTGACTGAGTTTATTTGAAAATTTCATCCATGAAGGATATAATGAGGTTTTGCAAGAAAGGGAAGAATAGTCTTCGTCATGTAGGCCCATATCAGATTTTGAGGTAATTGGTAAGTTTTCTTATGAACTTTAATTGCCTGATGAATTGGCATCGATGCATCTAATTTTCCATGTCTCCATGTTGAAGAAGTGTGTTGGTGATCCGACAACTATAGTCCCCTTAGAAGATTTGGGAGTTAAAGAAAATCTTTCTTCTGAGGAAGTCCCGGTAGAGCTTTTAGACCGGCAAGTCAAGAAGTTGAGAAATAAAGAAGTTGCTTCCGTAAAAGTTTTGTGGAGGAATCAATTAGTTGAGGGTTCTAGTTGGGAGGCCGAGGCAGATATGATGTCTCGTTATCCTCATCTCTTTCCTTCTACCCCTACTCTAGCTTGAGATATTGAGTTCATCATGGTTCACTCTTTTGGTGTCACGTGTATTAGATATTCCCATGATTTCCTTATTTATGAATGTTCTTGAAAAAGCTTAAATTTGAGAAAATGAGTCAAATTAATTGATTTCTAAATGTTTATGTGCATTTGAGTATGAATTGCATATAGACTTCATGGTATGATGATTTGAACATACTTTAGCTTGTAGTTAATGTTTCCTTCTCCGATATGTGCATTTATGTGACTGCATTTATGATTGGGTTTTTAGGTTTAAGTTCCTGCCCTCCTTATGATATCTTGAATCTCATTCAAGGATGAATAATCCCCAGGGGAAGATAATGTAACACCTTGGATTTGAAAAGGCAGGAAAATTTCAGTTTTTCACAACTTGGTGTCAGCAACCACGACACCATCCACGGACCGTAGGTGGGATGACAGTCCGTAGTTGGTAGCCATGGTTAGCCAGTTGGCTTTTCTAAAAATTTCAAGTTTTCTGTATTTTTCAATGGTTCACCAGGCAGGATGATCCGTCGTTCAATGCACGAGTCTTGGATAGGTCTCATAGGTAAGTCCACGAACCGTAGGTGGGACAACGGTCCATAGTTGGTGGTCATGGTTGGCCATTTGGTTTTTCTAAAAAATTTAAGTTTTCAGTAATTTTCAACGGTTCACTAGGACAGTCCGTCGTTCAATGCACGATTCGTATAGGTCTCCTAGGTAAGTCCCATACTTAGAGAGATTTTGAGGTCAAAAGTTGAGGACCACAACTGGGACCCACGGCCCATCGATTGGACCACGACCTGTGGGTGGTGCCCATTATTTGAGGTTCCAAAATTTAAGTCTCTGAACCAATCGAAGGAGGGACAGGATGGTCCGTAGGTTGACCCACAGACTGTAGGTCCCCATCGTCGACTTTGTTCGACAGTTATTTCTTAGGGTCTTTTGGGACTTTTCCTAATTATTTTATCCTAATAATATGTCATTTTACCATTCACCAAAACCCCCATATAAATGTTTTAACCCCAAAATTTACTCAATTCAAATCATTCTCTCAAATTCACAACAGAATACCTCTCAAATATTTCTCTCTCTAAAAGTTGAAGAAAAAAGGGTTCAACCTAGGGTTTCAAGTCAAGTCCCCAATTCCACCATTGAAGTCAAGCAATTAACATTGAGGTATGATAGTTTTCATCCATGGATAACTTCCATTCATGGAGTTTCTAACTTCTCTAATTTTTAAAGTTGGAAATCCCTCAATTGAGTTAGGGTTTTTCTTCCATATTGTGGGCTTGCTTGATTATTGGTTTAATTGATTGATTTATGATCTCTTATGTATGAATTGAGTTAATCTCATGTTTTTTATGATGATCCCCATGAACCCATGTAATTCCCATGTTTTCCAAGTTATAATTATATATGTGGGTTTTGGATTATGAAAGAAGAGTTTATGAAATCAAGCATGTTCTCATTGAATTTATGTAAATGTTTTAAGAAAGCTTGGAGAGTGAAGTATAAATGATGTTGTTGTTGTTGTGTTGTTGAAAGGATTTCTCATATACACATGAAAACATGATTTGTGAAAGGTTTTCTCACATTCTTAGGGTTCAAATGTCTTCTCACCTAAAATGAACCAATGTTAAGGAGTTAATCTAATGTTGATGCAAGAGTCGATTACCCATGCTCTCTAATAGATTGACAAGAGGTGATTACCCATGTCATATGATATAAAGACAAGAGGCGATTACCCATGTTCCTTTATGAGCTAATATGAATATGAATAAGGACTACTCCGTGGAAGTTAAGCTTAGTACTGAGCGGACAAGTCGCGATTACCAATGTCCCATAAACTATGTGCCAGCATAAGATTGTCTAGATAGACATTAGCTAGTGGATCCATATAATTAGCTAGAGGTTCATGATACTTACTTTTGCAAGTAGGACAACCCTTTTCGGTATGGGAGAACTAGATTCCATGTTGATAGATCACATGGTCATATATATCGGTTAAGGCTACTTCTTGCAAACAAGCTTATTATGAACTAAGGTTACTTCAAGGACGTATCTCATACTTGTTTACGATGATGTTCACTTGCATTGATCATGTTTTACAACTTATGTTTTCAAACATCCAAGATTCATGTTTTAGCTTGATCATTGCATTTTCTTGAAAATGTCCCTTTCTAATATGTTTTTGTCCATGGCTATCATACTTGGTACATATTTTGTACTAACTCATACTCTTGCCTACATTTCTCCAAATGTACGGTCCGACAGCCAGGGTTCCCAGTTTCGTGGCTACAGTTTATTGATGAGATTCCAAGCTTTGGTGAGTCCTCATGCTTCAATGACCGGATCTTCATTGTTTTCAGTTCTTCCTTATTTCCAATTTTTGACATGATGTACGGGCAAGTCCCATATTTATTATGATGTACTAGATGGCTATTGAGACGATGCTTAGATTTTCCTTTTTGCTTTATAAAACTTTTATACCTTGAAACTATTTTAAATCTGTTTGTCTATTTCTTATGTTATGAATGCTAAGTGGCTTGTATGAGTCCTCTCGGGGTCCTATACGCCATGTTACACCTAGGGGCTACCTTGGGACGTGACACTCGTTGCACACCAAGGGTGCAAAGAGCGTTGGAACGATTACAAGAGAGATTGTAAGTTCTAATTCAAACTTTTAAATAAATAAATAGTTGATAAAATATAATTAGTTGGTTATTATCATCATAAATTTTATTTTTATTTATAGAAAAAAGAATTTGGGCGCACTCCCCTTGTTTCAGATGTTTTCAAGAGGACTCATGTGAAGAAGAAATAAAATGAGTCAGATTCGGATGTGTGGGTGTAGGAAAAGGTTGAACGAACTTTTATAAGTTATTTAATATGAATAGTGAATATATATATATTAATGCTAATATTATTTTTAATATACATGGAGAGTATAATCAATACGATCTACATAGTTTGATCCAAATGACGCCTGAAATGTCCACTCAAATTTGGAAAGAAAAAGTGGTAGGGGGTCACAGAAGGGTAGAGTCGATGGTCGAGGCTCTCGAAACTATTAACGACGACTCCAATCAGGCTTAGAAGGTATTGGATCATCACGTCAAGTCGAGGCATGTGACAATGTTCAGGTAGATGCTATGTCGGATCAAATATCAAAACATACAACAGCAGTGGCAGAGTTTGAGCGAAGAAGAGTAGTTGAACAAGAAAGCATGAGTGTGACCGTTCACCAAATCAAAGAACAAGTGTTGAACCTCACTCTTCGACTATCTACATCGTCTCTTTCCAAGGACACTGACGACGTGAGTGAGGAGGATGATGATTTCATACATTGCACCCCTTAGCTTGAATCTTTTATTTTTATGAACTTTTTTGAATTTTGAAACGAATTTTGAAAGACTTTATAAGTCTTTAAATTGTGATTTTTATTTTTTTGAAGGTTTAATTAAGTTTGTTAGTTTGTATTTTGTGTAGCATGTTTATTATGTGTTTTGCTTGAATGAGCTTAATTGATTTGATAATGAATTGAATCTAATTTGCAGGTGGGAGCAGAAACTGCCAGTTTGTGTTGTAACAAAAATGCAGAAATAGCGACGGACAACGTGGCTTTGTCCGTGGCTTTTCTGTATTTTAAAAAAAAAAACATATAAAAGCGATAGACAGGGTCCTTTAAAACGTCGCTTTTCTAGGTTTTTCAAAAATAAAACAATTTTCGGAAAAGCGACGGACTACGTCGCTTTTTGGAATTTTTTTAAAAATAAAATGAAAGAAAAGTTATGGACGGTATCTCTTTTTTTGTCCCTTTTAGAGGATTCAAAAAACTATAAATTTAAAATAAACGACGAACTATATTTCAACCCAAGGTATAATTTTCACTCATTATATTTGTGATGTTGATAATATTTTAAGATAAAGGGTGTGTTTGGTATGAAGGAAAACATTTTCCAGAAAATGTTTTCCAATTTTCTCATGTTTGGTTGGGTTAAATGTTTTGGAAAATGTTTTTCAAATCAACTCATTTTCCTCAAATTTAAGGAAAATGACTTCCCTTCAAAACTTAAGTAAAACATTTTCCAAAACTCTCTTTCAACTTCCAATTAAAAAAAAATTGTTGAAAAAATCAATTTATTTCGTCCCTACCCTTAAACCAGCCCCCCCAACCACCCCTCAAAAAAAATAAAAATTTAAAGTTTGTTTTTAAATTCAATATTTTTACCCCACCCTCACCCCTACCCCCACCCCCTACCACCACTAAAGTTGTTTTTAAATTCAATATTTTTACCCCACCCTCACCCCTACCCTCACCCCCTACCACCACCCCTCCCAAAAAAATATTAAAAGTTGTTTTTAAAAGATATTTCTAATTTCAATTTTTTATTTTTTTACAACCCCACCT